>NC_054699.1:29055249-29172749 GCF_016097555.1 Gigantopelta aegis | reverse complement strand
ACAGTGTGTGTGCGCCCTCCAGCGGTATCTAGGTCATACACAAGAAATAATTAAACGTGGCACGCCAACAGCGCTGATTAGCGAGCTTGATAACCAAATGGTTCACATTACTCACGAGGAATGCTTTCGCATGTCGTAAGTCATAATTCCGTCGTGCGCCAAATGTCGACAACAGATCGGCAATCCATAAACAACGGCATTTGTGACAAGACAACTAACAATCATACAATGCTGATTGTTCTACGCATGTCGGATGCACACGCGCAAATGTCGATGTTAAACACATAAATGCTAGCGACTGTCGATGCTTAAGATACACGCACGAATGTCGATAATAGATATTATATCAGTGACACTGTTAGACTGTCGATGCTAAATGTGTATACAAGTTTCAATACTACAGATGTATACACGCAATTATCTGGATCGTAAATGTCCATACCAGATATATACCAAGACGCGCAACTGTCGATGAAAGATATACGCACGTGACTGTCGATGGTAGATATACACGCATGAATGTGAAAGATAGATATACACGCGTGAATGTCAATGGTAGATATACACAGATGAATGTCAGTGGTAGATATACACGCGTGAATGTCAATGGTCAATGGTGGATATACACGCGTGAATGTCAATGGTAGATATACACGCGTGAATGTCAAAGGTAGATATACACGCGTGAATGTCGATGGTAGATATACACAGGTGAATGTCAATGGTAGATATACACGTGTGAGTGTCGATGGTAGATATATACGCGTGGATATCCCTGGTAAATATACACGCTTGAAAGTGAATGGTAGATGTACACGCGTGAATGTCAATAGTAGGTATACACACGTGAATGCCAATGGTAGATATACACGCTTGAATGTCAATGGTAGATATACACGCTTGAATGTCGATGGTAGATATACACGCGTGAATGTCAACGGTAGATATACACGCGTGAATGTCAGTGGTAGATATACACGCGTGAATGTCGATGGTAGATATACACGTGTGAATGTCGATGGTAGATATACACAGGTGAATGTCAATGGTAGATATACACGTGTGAGTGTCGATGGTAGATATATACGCGTGGATATCCCTGGTAACTATATACGCTTGAAAGTGAATGGTAGATGTACACGCTTGAATGTCAATGGTAGATATACACGCTTGAATGTCGATGGTAGATATACACGCGTGAATGTCAGTGGTAGATATACACGCGTGAATGTCGATGGTAGATATACACGTGTGAATGTCGATGGTAGATATACACGTGTGAATGTCAAGGGTAGATATACACGCGTGAATGTCCATGGTAGATATACACGCGTGAATGTCAATGGTAGATATACACGCGTGAATGTCGATGATAGAAATAAAATCGACATCGCTTACAGCAGATATGCATGCGCAACTGTCGCTGCTAAATTTAAATAATTACATTTATAGCAACATAATGTCATCACACTGGTCTAGCTGTAACAACGGTATTTTGTTAATTTTTCGAGGAACGTAAAAATCACGTTGTCATGGAACGTCATATCTGATGACGTCATTTTATATGTTATTTATGGATAAAATATAATTCAAAATAAAGTATGACGTTTTAGTGTTATTATTAGCCTGTATGTTTCAAATTTAATTATAATTATTGTCTGTTATTTCTTTTACGTTCATCTGGGTATTAACAAACAAAAAATCATCCGCAAACTTGTGTGAGAAAATCTTCGCCAATTCACAGTTTGCGAATGATTTTTGTTTGTTTGTTCATACCCTGATGAACGTAAAAGAAATAACAGACAATCCTTAAATATATACACACGAGTGCCGATACTACGTTACATAATATGTCGAATATCAATGCTAAAAACAGAAAGAAAGAAATGTTTTATTTAACGACGCACTCAACACATTTTATTTACGGTTATATGGCGTCAGACATATGGTTAAGGACCATACAGATTTTGAGAGGAAACCCGCTGTCGCCACTACATGGGCTACTCTTTGCGATTAGCAGCAAGGGATCTTTTATTTGCGCTTCCCATAGGCAGGATAGCACAAACCATGGCCTTTGTTGAACCAGCTATGGATCACTGGTCGGTGCAAGTGGTTTACACCTACCCATTGAGCCTTGCGGAGCACTCACTCAGGGTTTGGAGTCGGTATCTGAATTAAAAATCCCATGCCTCGACTGGGATCCGAACCCAGTATCTACCAGCCTGTAGACCGATGGCCTGCCACGACGCCACCGAGACCGGTTTGAACATTAGAGAGGCTTGCGATTGTAAATATTACATTAACACCGTCTGAACATCAAACACCGTGGTATGTCATGTCATGTTCATGACAAAGTGAATATAAAACATCCCTAACTATTGTTGTTGTTTTTCGGTAATAATACTCTATATGAGGTCATTGTGGGTTTCTTCTCGTGTGTCCAAATAACCAGGGCAATGTTCTCTAGTGGTGTCGTTTAAACAAAACAAAACTTTAAATAACTAGGGACAGATTTTTACAAAATATAGTATTTTCCTAATTTTATACTTAAATGTAAACCTACAGGTACGACAGAACCATGGGTCATATTACTACTAACAGTGCAAGTAATATAGTTTAAGTATACATATTTGATTTTTTTTTCTTTCTTTTTTTTCTTTTTTTCATCCTTAAAATATTCCAGATTCCGTAATGATGGAATTTTCTTCGTGAAATAGAAGAAGGAAGAAAGGAAATGCTTTATTTAACGACGCACTCAACACATTTTATTTACGGTTATATGGCGTCGGACATATGGTTAAGGACCAGAGCCCTCAAAAGTACCCGGTCTCCGGCGGCAAATCGCCGCCTGAAACAGCTTTTGCCGCCGCCTACTTTTCGTGCTTTCTCTTCTTTAATTTCTTCGATTTTTCAAATGTTTCTAGGGGAGGGCCCCCAGACCCTCCGCTTTGCCCCCTGCTATCATCACTGTTGTAGCCTGCTACTTCTTAAACTATTGAGGGCGCTGAAGGACCATACATAGATATTGAGAGAGGAAACCCGCTGTTGCCACTTCATGGGCTACTCTTTTCGATTAGCAACAAGGGATCTTTTATATGCACCATTCCACAGACAGGATAGTACATACCACGTCCTTTGTTACACCAGTTGTGGACCACTGGCTGGAACGAGAAATAGCCCAATGGGCCCACCGACGAGAATCGATCCTAGATCGATCGCGCATCAAGCGAGCGCTTTACCACTGGGCTACGACTCGCCCCTCGTGAAACAGACGCCAAATATATAAACGTATCACAGGTATATAGAAGCTAGTTTGAAAACGTAAACTTACTATGTTTTGTGAAACAGGACTCAATTTAGCATTTGTAAAGGTGTAATTAAATAACCATTGCTTTAGTTTATTTTACTTTGAAGGATCACGCCTGGCCTTTTTGGACATATGTTTTTATTTAGTTTTTAATTTTAATTTTAATTTTAATTTTAATTTGTTTGAATTTATGTTTACTTTGGATTTGGGTGGCTTGGGTTTGAGTTTGGGTTTGGTTTGAGTGAGTTTGAGTTTTATTTGTTTTAGTTTTAGTTTTAGTTTTAAGTTTTTAGTTGAGTTTTATTTGTTTTAGTTTTAGTTTTTAGGTTGTAGTTGTAGTTGTAGTTGTAGTAGTTGTAGTTGTAGTTGTAGTTGTTGTAGTTGTAGTTGTAGTTGTAGTTGTTGTAGTTGTAGTTGTAGTTGTAGTTGTAGGTGTACTTGTCGTTTACGTTGCAGCTATAGTTTTGTTTTGTGTGGTTTGGGTTTGAGTTGAATTGGGTTTTGTTTTGCTGTTGTTTTCTTTTGATTTTTTTGGTGGTTTGTTTTTCTTCGTTTTCTTCTTATTTATAATCATACGCCTAACACATATCTAACGAAGGAAGGAAATGTGTTATTTAATGTCTCACTCAACACATTTTATGTACGGTTATATGGTTAAGGACCACACATATATTGAGAGAGGAAACCCGCTGTCGCCACTTCATGGGCTACTCTTTCCGATTAGCAGCAAGGGATCTTTTATGTGCACCATCCCACAGACAGGATAGTATATACCACGGCCTTTGTTACATCAGTGGCTGGAACGACAAATAGCCCAGTGGGCCTAACGGCGGGAATCGATAATAGATCGATCGCGTATCAGACGAGCACTGCATCAATGAGCTACGTCTCCCCCCCCCCCCCCCCCCCCCAATCTAATGAGCACGTGTTGGGATTTGTTTAATCTGTGAGAAGTATGTAACGATATCCATTTTTTGGTTTCATATGCTAATTTGTCTTTCATATCATTGCATGCCTAGTTTGATGAGAATCTGTTTTGATGCGGCTGAATGCTGTGGAGCTAACTCCGTGGGTTATTTATTATCCCAAGTGCCGTCTGTTACCTGCCGCTATTCCTGACTCATTAAAATAGCAACAGGTAGATCAGTCCAACACCTGCCGCAAGACGGACACCTGCGACAAGATTATTCAGAGGCGGATATGGGTGTGTGTGTGCGTGCGTGCGTGCGTGGTGTGTGTGTGTGTGTGTGTGTGTGTGTGTGTGTGTGTGTGTGTGTGTGTGTGTGTGTGTGTGTGTTCTCCCGCTTCTCGTACAATGATTATTGTTTATTACATTTGACGCCCAATAATTCGCACCATTTTTGTTTTCAAATTATTTAATCATTTTCCAACATTTTCCCTAAAGGGACAGTCCTGAGTTTACAACCATTGTAAAATGTTTCCGACCAATAGAGCCTTTTCCATGAGCCTTTTCCATTTTCTTATTTAGAATATCAGTCTCTGTATTTACAAGGTGTTTGTTGTTGTCCTAATGCTTGTAGTAGCCCAAACCAGATTTTACCTCCCAATAATTTCGTACGTACGAAAAAATATATATCACGAATTAAAGTAAAAACTGAGTGCTACAAACATTAGTATACGACCGCAAAGGCATTCGATATACAGGCACTGGTATTCTAAATAAGAAAATGTATTTAATTTGTACGTTATATCATGGAAAAGGCTCTAGTGGTCGGAAACATTTTACAATGGTTGTTAACTCAGGACTGTCCCTTTAAGTGCCTTTGATAGCCTCCTTTCAATCTCTGCTGCATCCACCTGTTGCGCATGTCTAGATCTGGGTGTGTGTGTGGGGGGGGGGGGGGGGGGGGTGTTACAAATATTCTCCTTTTGATAATATTATTATCACTTGCTACATATAACACACAACACATTTGTTTTAAATTCTTGTATCGTTTTGCAATACATTTTTTAAATTCTTGCAATCGAAACACCCCACCCCACCCCATAGCTCCTCTGTTATGGTTGCAATTTCCACGACCTGTTGTACGGATTTAGATTTTTTTTAACAAGTCTGGAAAGTGGCAGTCCTCCTAAATACAAAATAGGAAAGATATATATACTGAGCAACAAAAGAAACGCCAATATTAATTTAATTTTCTTTAATTTATTTAACACAATTCAGTTTCAACTTCATTAGTTGGGGGGGGGGGGGGGCTCTATTAAAATTGTCCATGTCTTATCAACATTTCAGGCCCATTTTTAAAGGCGCACACCCTAGTTTTAACCCGTTAAAAAATGGACACTAAGTTTAGTTACTTTACAAACCTGTAACTCATTTGAAAGAAAGAAGAGGCTGTGACGTTAAAACAGAAAATATCTTTAAAAATAGACTAGAACTCGAATCAATAAACCGCTACTTCTCGGACGCACGTGCGTTTTTAAATATATGAAACATGCCATTTGTGGTACTACAAACACCAGGATGACCAGAAACACTTCGGTTCTACGGACATGGATAATCTAAAGAATAAAATTTAAGTAATGTTTGATTTTAGTGATCATAAACGGCTCTAATAGTGAAAAATATGCTGTAGTGTTTAAACACTAGAGTCTGTTCCTTTAATGCGTTAAATACTTGCGTTTCTTTTCTTCTTCAGTATATTATCCTAGGGAGTGCCAGTCCTTCTACTTACAAAACTGGCATCGGTGGTGTCGTGGTTAAGCCATCGGACATAAGGCTGGTAGGTACTGGGTTCGCAGCCCGATATCGTTTCCCACACAGAGTGAGTTTTAACGAATCATTGGGTAGGTGTAAGACTACTACATCCCCTTCTCTCTCACTAACCACTAACAACTAACCCACTGTCCTGCCCAGGACAGCGTGTTTGAACCTTAATTGGATATAAACACGAAAATAATAATAATTATTATTATTATTATTATTCCCATCGAATTCCTACGCTGCCCATCCCATCTATTTGCGTTCAACGTGGCAAAATAAATTCGAAGCGCATCGCTTCCATTCAACTGGTGGATATAAAAGTCGGATCAACTGAAACGAATAGAATTACAACAAAATTGTTTAATCATTATTTCAGATATCGAGATAGCGCGGCGTGATTTATTGCATATTAATTGGGGAAGCGGCCAGGATGTGAATTCGTTTAAAACCTCGAGCAGTTGGCTCCATCCAGCCAGTGTTATGCATGACAACAGTGTCGATTGTGGAATAGATAGCGCAGAACACTTTCAACAGGCGTTGTGAAGCATGCAAGGTTATGTTGACTAAACCAGTTCTCACTGCCGATAATGTTAACATTTTCATTCTTTCTTTTAACTTTGGGGCGGGACGTAGCCCAGTGGTAAAGCGTTCGCTTGATGCGCGATCGGACTGGGATCGACCCCCGTCGGTGGGCCCATTGGGCTATTTCTCGCTCCAGCCAGTGCACCTCGACTGGTATATCAAAGGCTGTGGTATGTGTTATCCTGTCTATGGGATGATGCATATAAAAGATCCCTTGCTGCTAATCGGAATGAGTAGCCCATGAAGTGGCGACAGCGGGTTTCCTCTGTCAATATTCGCGTGGTCCTTCCTTCCTTCCAATAACTTTATTAACGAATAGAATAGAACAGAATAGAATAGAATAGAATAGAATAGAATAGAATAGAATAGAATAGAATAGAATAGAATAGAATAGAATAGAATAGAACAGAATAGAATAGAATAGCTGTTTAACGACACCCCAGCACGAAAAATACATCGGCTACTGGGCGTCAAACTTTATTAACATGCTTATATCCAAAAGAGGGCCAGTAGACACGTAAAATGTTCTAATAAAACTCATTTTGGCAGAAAATAACAGTTTCATCTTTTTTCTATCTTTTTTTTCAAATTTTAGCACTGCAATCATGTTTTTCTATTGTTCTAAGTATGCTGGTATCTGGTGATATTCTTAACCTTGACACCCATTGCATTCGACGATAAGCTATGCAGTGCCAGGAAATATGCATGCCAAGTCATGCAAACTGAAAAACACAACTTTAGTTTAACCCGACAGCCTATATTCACTTCAGAATATGTAAAACAACCCCCCCCCCCCCCCCCCACCACCACCAAAAAAAGCACACCAAAAAAAACAAACAACACAAACCCCCCATAAACCCCCCCAAAAAAGGCCCACAACCCCCCCCCCCCCCCCAAAAAAAAATAAACACACACAAAAAAACCCAGCAACAACAACAACAACAACAAAAAAAAAACACACCCATAAACAAACACAAAAACCACAAATAAAACCTTCTTTACCTATGGATCAAGAAAAAAAGGTTGGAAAAAAGTACAATTGAACTAAAACGCGGTCTCGTCAACGCCCCTCGGAACATCTCGTGATACCTGCGTCAGACCCATCCAATAATTTAAACTTGTACACATGGCTGGACGTAGCCCGGCGGTGTTGAGCTCGCCTGATGCACGGTCGGTCTAGGATCCATGCCCGTCGGTGGGCCCTTCTCGTTCCAGCAGGTGCATAACGACTAATATATCAAACGCCGTGGTATGTGCTGTCCTGTCTTTGGGATGGTGCACATAAAAGATCCCTTGCTGCTACTGGATTATGTACTGGAAAATTATGTAGCGTGTTTCGTCTCTTAGACTATACGTCAAAGTTACCAAATGTTTGACATCCAGTAGCCGATGATTAATAAATCAATGTGCTCACAGTCTAGTGATTTCGTAACTTTTAATTAGTAGTAGATAAATGGCATGGATACAAATAATAATCAAAGTCACATATTTCTACCAATCAGAGATTAAGCTGTTTTAACTCCGTAAATATTGGTCGGAAAACCGTGAACTATGACCAGTCAGAGGAAGGAAGGAAGGAAGGAAGGAAGGAAATGTTTTATTTAACGACGCACTTAACACAATTTATTTACGGTTATATGGCGTCTGACGTCCAATCAGAGATGCAGCTGTTTTTACTCCGTAAATATTCGACAGAGCACCTTGAACTTTGACACGGAACTGTCTGATTTGGTAGAATGCAATCATAACCTAAACGAACACAAAAGACAAACACAATCACCACGATGAACTCAGGAAACCTGGCGGCGAATGCACTCAACAGTGCGCATGCACCACCAGAGGTCGCGCTTCCGGGTCCATTCTCTCTCCGGCCCTCGCGATTGACAATGATGTCGTTAAGTTGAGGCCAAGCTAACCGAATAATCTCGGCACCGCTGTTATCAAATAAACATCTCGTCGGTCGGGTTTATAACAATTATTACGAGCTCGCTTTAATGCGAGGGGAGATTTAACACGACAAAGCACTTAACACAGCCCGGAGTACGTGTCCCTCAAGGCTCGCCCGGCTACGACTGTCCAACTGGAGATTGTAGTCTCTCCGCGGTAATCGAGTTCTATGAGGAACAAGCAGAGGGCGTTCCGTAGAGGAATTCTCACTCAACGTATTCTAATCAAATCCATACTGTAATGTCGCTGGTACTAAAATTATTGCATCCTCGAGTATGTCTTACTCTTACTCAAATTGCAGGGTCGTGTAATGTTACTGTTAAAAAAATCTTAGGCAAATTGCAGGGTCGTGTAACGTCACCCTTAAGAGTCTTATGCAAATTCCAGGGTCAGGTAACGTCACTCTTAAGAGTTGTATGCAAATTGCAGTCATGTAACGTCACCCTTAAGAGTATTATGCAAATTGCAGGGCCATGTAACGTCACCCTTAAGAGTCTTATGCAAATTGCAGTCTTGTAATGTCACTCTTAAGAGTCTTATGGCAAATGCAGGGTCATGTAGCGTCACACTTAACAGTCTTATGCAAATTGCAGGGTCATGTAATGTTATTCGTATGCAAATTGCGGGGCCATGTAATGATGTCGTCTGCTGCCCAGACATATAAAGGTCTTGATCCTTCATTACAAGGTTTGACGCCGGGGCTGTGGGTACAGTAACAAAAGAGGCGCGAAGAGTATTTGTCGTCTGTCTGTCAACACTTAACTTTCTAATAGAATCTAAATTGGACGTGGACTCGTCTGTGAGAATTTGGCGGACATTAACGCGGCTAGTTACGTCTGCAGGATAGTAAAAGAAACACGAGAGACATTAGGTCACGGTCAAGATAAATTTAGCGATCTGGTCGAAGTAGGTTCGAATCCTGCTTGTGTAGACTTAAAGTTAAAGTTTATTTTGTTTAACGACATCCCTAGAGCACATTGATTTATTAATCATCAGCTATTGGATGTCATACATTTCGTAATTCTGACATATAGTATTAGAGAGGAAACCCGCTACATTTTTCCATTAGTAGCAAGGGATATTTTATATGCACCGTCTCACAGATAGAATAGCACATACCACAGCCTTTGGTGAAATGGGTGTACTGAGGTCATTCGATCCTACGACGCAAGCACCACCTGCGAGCGTTTTACTCTGACAGAGCTGATCCAGTCTCGTTTTGTGAAGAGTAAAGTAAGGTTTGTTTTATTTAACGACACCACTAGAGCACATTGATTTTTATCTTACCATCGGCTATTGGACGTCAAACATATGGTCATTCTGACATATTTCTTTAGAGGAAACACGCTGCCACCACATAGGCTACTCTTTCCGATAAGCAGCGAGGGGTATTTTATATGCACTTTCCCACAGACACGACAGCGCACATCACGGCCTTTGATGAACGAGTTGTGGGCCACTGGTTGGAACGTAAAATAACCCAAATTGCAAATGGTACTACTGAGAAGGATCGATCCGAAGACCGACCGTTTCACAAGCGGACACGCTACCGCTTGAGCTACATCCCGCTCCCCGTTTTGTGAAGAGATACAAAAAGCCTCGATGGCATCATGGTTAAGTCATCGGACATAAGGCTGGTAGGTACAGGGTTCTCAGCCCGGTACCGGCTCCCTCTCAGAGCGAATTTTAACGACTCACTGGGTAGGTATAAAACCACTACACCATCTACTCTCTCACTAACCACTAACAACTAACCTAAAGACAGCGCAGGTAGCTGAGATGTTTGCCCAGGACAGTGTGCTTGAACTTTAATTGGATATAAATATGAAAATAAGTTGGAATGACATGAATTGACGGGGATCGATCCTAGGCCGACCGCCCATCGGACGAGAGCTTTACCAGTGGGCTACGTCCCGCTCCTGATAATACTATGACTGCACACACGAGTGGGAAAGGGGGGGGGGGGGGGGTCTTGCTGAGTGCTGGTAGAGTATTTTAATACGCTTATTGCATTTTCGTGGTGTGGGAGAAACTGCAATAATTTTGTTAGCTAACAAATAGCCGTACAGCTGCTGTCGTTTAACTAACACACTGTGAACTTCGGAACACCCTGCCAGAATTGTTCTGACATCAGCAATGATCGATGCACCGAAATCTCTTTTGCGCTAGAAAATCACTTTTGGCCTCATGTCGTGTACCATTACGCATGGACGAAGATGGACAAAGGAGTTTGTTTTAGATCAAACTGTAATCACGAGATTCGATCTCAGTGTGTAGATTTCAAAAGGAAATGCATGTCGCCACTCTATCTTTATTCGTGATCAGGTCCTGGTCGATAACAGATTGACAACCGGACGTTTAACGTTTACAGCAAAGAGTGTATTAAAGAAAGAAAAAAGAGTGTACAATTTAATAGAATACAGAATTGTGTTCAGAAGGCCAATCGCTCCTGAATAGTATGGCTTGCGCAATCATCTTGTATCATTTACCCCTGTCACACAGTATCCTACGATTAGAGTATCAAAAGCCGTGGCATGTTTTGTCTTGTCTGTTAATAACTGAATTTATATGATTCCTTGCTGCAATTCAGTATTGGTATCATCTAACCAGTTTCCTCTGAAGACTATGTGTCAGAATTATCAAATGTTTGACATCCAATAGTCGATGATTAATAAATCAATGTGCTCTAGAGATGTCCTTTTAGTTGTTTTTTTTTTTTTTTTTTTTTTTTTTTTTTTTTTTTTTTTTGGGGGGGGGTGTTTGGGGTGTTTGTTGTGGGGTTTTTTTTTTGGGGGGGGTTCTATACTTCTGTTGCTCTAAATATTGCCTTCGTCGTTGTTGCATCGTTGTGAAAAAATATACATACTCTTAAAAAAAAAAAGAAAGACCAACACGTAAAAAGTCCGGTTCAGCTTTTATAGACCATTTTTACTATTGGCGGAGATAGAGAGAGATATATTTTCGCGCCACGAGGAATTACTTCTGAACATGTGCGGCGCCTGCCCGCTCCCGCCAAACGTGATCGTTTGACCAATTCCTTGTATCGGCCGTCCATAAATTTTCATCGCTTGACTTTGAAACCGGATTTCATGATCCTGTCCATGACGAAATGGCCGTCAGAATCACGAAAAGACGTCTTGGAGATCGATACAGTCTGGAGATAGTTTTTTCTCCAAGAAGAGAATTTCGTCTAAGTTTACCGAGACTAATCGCGTCGTCTGATCCAAAATGGAAGATGAGAATCGACTGATCGCTTGTCTCTATCCACGGCGAGGGGGCGGGACGTTGTCCAGTGATAAAGCGCTCGCCTGATGCGTGGTCGGTCTAGGGTGGATCCCCGTCGGTGGGCCCACTGGGCTATTGCTTGTTCCAGCCAGTGCACCACGACTGGTATATCAAAGACAGTGGTATGTGCTATCGTGTTGGTTGGATGGTGTATATAAAAGTCCCCTTGCTACTAATAGAAAAATGTAGCGGGTTGCCTGTCTAAGACTATAGAGGGGCGGGACGTAGCCTTAGGCGCTTACTTGATGCGTGGTCAGTTTGGGATCGATCCCCGTCGGTGGGGCCATAGGGCTATTTCTCGTTCCATCCAATGCACCATAACTGGTATATCAAAGGCCGTGGTATGTGCTATTTGGTCTGTTGGTGAATGGTGCATATAAAAGACTCCTTGCTACTAATGGAAACATGTAGTGGGTTTCCGCTCTAACACTATAGTGGGGATGGGTCCCCATGGTCTTCCTGTGGATCCGCCTCTGACTACCAACATTGATAATTTAAGTGGATCATTATAACTAATTTAACCGCTAAAAGTTAAAACACGTCTCTCTCTCTCTCTCTCTCTCTCTCTCTCTCTCTCTCTCTCTCTCTCTCTCTCTCTCTCTCTCTCTCTCTCTCTCTCTCTCTCTCTCTCTCTCTCTCTCTCTGTGTGTGTGTGTGTGTGTGTGTGTTTGTGTGTGTGATTGTGTGTGCGTGCGATTCTACTAAAACTGCCCATTTTGATAGTTTGTTTTCCGAATTAATTGCATCATAAAAAACGAAAAAGAAGAAAAAAACTAAAAATCTATTAACTTATGTTGTTCAATACTCATCTGTTCTGGTTTATACATGAACACATCAAACATCATATTGTAATATTCCATTACAATCTT
Source organism: Gigantopelta aegis (assembly GCF_016097555.1). NCBI lineage: Eukaryota > Metazoa > Mollusca > Gastropoda > Neomphalida > Peltospiridae > Gigantopelta > Gigantopelta aegis. Next base: position 29,160,034 of record NC_054699.1, on the reverse strand, counting down.
ATATTAATGTCCATGCTTGTGGATTATAAGGTCACTGATCTCAAGGGATTCCACCACAGACATGATTAAATTCATCTGGTGATCGTAAATGTGTATTTAAAACAGTACATCGGATTCTGCGTTTCGTGAAAATGTCGAATTACAATGTCCAGGATAGGGAAGAAGAAACCTTATTGCATTTATAGTAATACAAAAATACAATAAAAATACCCGTTCGTCATAAAGTTAATAGTTAAAATGTATTGTGTTTTACGGCACCAGTAGACGAGATGAAATGGTTGGTAATATTTCATCTCAATCTCGTATTGAATGAATGAATGAATGTTTAAAGGGAAATTCCTGAGTTTGCTGCATTTTTTAAGATGTTATCGAGTAACGGAGACTTTTTAACGATTGTAAAATATTAATGGCTGTATATTAAACGTGTTTCTGATCGTTCTAATATGTGTACTAGGTAAAATTTCATTTTATTTCCTAAAATAAAAAAATTCATACGTACGAAATTATTTGAAGACAAAATCGAGTTTGGGCTTCTTACAAATATTAAGACGACCAGAAACAGATTGAAAATACAGACACTATTGTTATAAACAAGAAAATATATTTAATATGTAAGTTTACTCGTAGAAATATTGTATTAGTCGGAAACATCTTACAATGCAGCAAACTCAGGAATGTCCCTTTAACGACACCCCAGCACGAAAAATATATCGGCTATTGGGTGTCCAACCTTATATTGGTGCTTATGTCTACATTCTAATTACAATTGAAACCTGATGTCCAAAACAGGGAAGAAGAAAAAATGCAATAAAAGATACAGGTTATAAAGTTAACAGTTAAAGTTTGATATGCTTAACTACGCCACTAGAGCACATTGATTTATTATTCATCGACTACTGGATGTCAAAAAGTTGGTACTTTTGACATATAGTCTTAGAGAGATAGAATAGATGTTTAACGACACCCCACCACGAAAAAGACATCGACTATTGGGTCTATGAGATAAAACCCGCTACATGTTTTACATTAGTAGCAAGGGATCTTTTATATGCACCATTCCTCAGACAGGATAGCACATACCATGGCTTTTGATATACCAGTCGTGGCGCACTGGCTGGAACAATAAATAGACAAATAAGCCCACCGACGGAGATTGACCCCAGCCCGACCTCGCATCAGGTGAGCGCTTTACCACTGGACTACGTCCCGCCCCTTTAACGTGGATCGATAAAATACAGGTTACAAACAAGGGGTTAATGGATAGTTGTTCACAGGTTGTACTGGTCTTCCAACCGGCCTCGGTGGTGTCGTGATTAGGCCATCGGCTGGTAGGTACAGGGCTCGCAGCTCCCACCCAGAACGAGCTTTAACGACTCAATGGATAGGTGTAAGACCAATGCACCCTCTTCTCTCTCACTAATCACTAACAAACTAACAACCTAACCCTCTGTCCTGGATAGACAGCCCAGATAGCTGAGGTGTGCGTCCAGGACAGCGTGCTTAAACCTTAATTGAATATAAGCACGAAAATAAGTTGAAACGAAACGAAGCTGGTCTTCCATCTATCTATCTATCTATCCGTTGAGCTGTTAAAAAACACTCTGGGAATGACGCGCCACCGGGATACGAACCCAAGACCCACCTGCTTTAAAGCCCTATAGAAGAAGAAGAAATCGTTACGCCACCAAGGCCGGTGATGTTCTGTTGGAACTACTTCAACAATTACCCCAGACGACCTGTCCACTGCTTCGGACCGAATCCAAATATGGCGGCCTTAATTGAATTAGCAGCAGACAGTCTTTCCGCGAAACGGCACGTGAATGTTAACTTCTCTCACACTAGTTAACCTGAACAAACAGCTCTTCAAAGAAACCATGTTCGTCTTGGCATCACAAAAACATCATTCCCAAGCAGGAGAGCCCTTTGCCGCTATCGCACAGGCAATTATTCCTTGATAGGTTATGGTGCAAACACTGACTCTGTCGATCTCCTGGGAGCCTCGGCGGAAACGCTAAAAAGCCGCCATTTGTTAATAGACTGGTACAGCAGCCAACGTTGCAATCAGAATTATTCATTTTGTGGCTTCAGCAATTCAGATGGTGTGATTACATTGGCGAAATAAAGTTTCTTAAATTGGATAATCGTGTTTGAGATTCGGCTAACAAGCACGCCTTTTTTTCTTCCTTTTTTTCCCCCTTGCCAACTTGGAACCAGACACTAGCCTGTCTGGAGAATTTCCATTGGTTATTTTAAACAAACACTCAACAGGACCATCAGACTCTGAGTGAAGGTGGGGTGTACCGGAGATGCAGACATTTTGCTCGCTTCCACTCACTCACTTTGAAGAAAATATGAATTAAGTCACAGACCATTACACTGACTAAAATGTCTGACTGAACACCCTACTTTGACCGTGTACATTCCTTTTTTGTTCTTTTTTTGTGAAAATACTGTATAGTTTAACTTTATGGCTGTTGGCTGTTCTCATGACGGGTCCCACCGGTCAGACAGGACATGCTCAACTTTCGCGAACATCTGGTGTTATCACTGTTTTACAGTGACTCACGAGTGCATGCCATCACAGCTGTATATATTCCATAGAGCTCCATCCTGTGCAAGTTTAGGTGTTCTAAGCTAGTCTTGGAGTGGCTGCCTTACGGGCGGTGCAAGTGGAATTAAATATCCTGTTAGGTATTTCCAAGGGAAGTGGTTATCCTCCTAAGGACGAGCACCTGATAGTGGATCATGGAAGCAGTCACGACTTTGCCAAACATCCTTTCAACTCTGCCTTTTGCAGAGATACGATTCTGATATTGGAATACGGTTTTGTCGTTTGGTATATTGTACTGTCAGGAAGAGCACTAAACTGTCTCTTTTTTTCTGATTCACTTTAAAGGTGAGAGGTGGTAGTATTTATATCCGTGGCGGTTATGTCGATTGATACGCTGCAGGTAGGAGTTTACTGTTGTCGTCTATGGGATTTGATTTGGTAGTATACACTCTTAAAGCCCATAACATCGGGCCTGGGTCTGTTTCTTGGACTAAGTCTGTGTCTGGCGAGTATGGTATCAAACGAAAAGGAAACGCACAGAATCGAATGCGACAAAATTCATTGCATCTCTGCTGCCGCAAACTACTGTACTTATCTGGCAGCAGACGACACATAGAACCTGCGCTATATTTAGACGTCATACCAAATCCAAACTCTCCTTCGTCGGTGTGTGTGTGTGTGTGTGTGTGTGTGTGTGTGTGTGTGTGTGTGTGTTTTGTTTTTTGTGAGTTAGTCATTGTTTATCTATCTAGACGAAGTTTCTTTTGTTTAACGACACCACTAGAGCACATTGATTTATTAATCATCGGCTATTAGATGTCAAACATATGGCCATTTTGACACAGTCATAGAGAGGAAACCCACTACATTTTCCATTATTAGCAAATTATCTTTATATACATCATCCCACAGACAGGATAGCATATTCCACGGCCTTTGCTATACCAGTCGTGGTGCACTGGCTGTAACGATAAATAGCCCGATTTATCCCAGACCGACCGCGCATCAGACGCGCACTTTACCACTGGGCTACGTCCCGGCCCTAGCTGGACAAGACCCAGGCTACAACTGTGTACTCTTGTTTCAGCTGTAGTACCCGCTAGTTGGCTTAGGCAAAGCACAGCTCAGAATTCCAGCGGCCGTTCTGCAATCCTCCACCCCCAATCCCATCCACTATGTCATCATTTGTTGAATAGCCCCCCTTATGGTAATTTAGTATAGCTGAAGAGCGCTGTACCATTTTGACATAATTACTTGGTTCCTGCCTCTATTTGGTTTCCATAAGGTATGTCCCAGAATTCCAGTAGCCTTTTCTAAATCCCACACACCCACGTCCCAAAATTCCAGCAGCCTTTCCTAAATCCCACACACCCACGTCCCAGAATTCCAGTAGCCTTTCCTAAATTCCCCCACCCACGTCCCAGAATTCCAGTAGCCTTTCCTAAATCCCATACACCCATGTCCCAAAATTCCAGCAGCCTTTCCTAAATTCCACACACCCACGTCCCAGAATTCCAGTAGCCTTTCCTAAATCCCACCCACCCACGTCCCAGAATTCCAGTAGCCTTTCCTAAATTACCCCACCCACCCCACACTTGTATGTCAACCTCTGTGGAATAGCTACTTGGCCCGTTCTTATGTTTCTACTAAGTAGGCTATGTCCCATAATGTTGGCAGCCTCACCTGAGTTTTCCACCCAGTTACAGCCCACCCCTATCACCATTTCGAGAATAGCTCCCTGGTGCTTTTCGTCTACTTTTGTTATTATTATGGCCCAAATTCTTATGTTGCTGCCCCTATGGCCCAGACTTTTGTTAGCCTTTTGCAAGTCCCCCACCACACTCCACCCCCTGTCGACATCTCTGGAATAGCTCCTCGCTGCCTTTCTCGTCTGCTTTTAGAAGGTCTTGTATTACTGGACCATGTTTCTTATCGACCGGCCTCGGTGGCGTCGTGGTTAGGCCATCGGTCAACAGGCTGGTAGGTACTGGGTTTGGATCCCAGTCGAGGCATGGCATTTTTAATCCAGATACCGACCCCAAACCCTCAGTGAGTGCTCCGCAAGGCTCAATGGGTAGGTTTAAACCACTTGCACCGACCAGTGATCCATAACTGGTTCAACAAAGGTCATGGTTTGTGCTATCCTGCCAGTGGGAAGCGCAAATAAAAGATCCCTTGCTGCTAATCGGAAAGAGTAGCCCATGTAGTGGCGACAGCGGGTTTCCTCTCAAAATCTGTGTGGTCCTTAACCATATGTCTGACGCCATATAACCGTAAATAAAATGTGTTGAGTGCGTCGTTAAATAAAACATTTCTTTCTTTGTTTCTCCCTGTCCACAAGGTATGGTTTAGAATTGTAATGGTCTTTCCTCAACACCCCTCCTCTCCTACCCCCCCCCCCCCCACCACCCCACAACCACCATCACCGCACCACCAGAATGACAGTGTTTCTGAAAGATCTCCTTACACGCTCAATCACATCCTCCTGCAACACGCGAACTCGCACGTGCACTAAAGGGACCAGTCACTGGCGGAATGTCTTGCGATCTCAGTGCAAATTACTTCAGTTTGTTTGTGGGGGCCAAAATTGCATTAATGCCTGTCGAAGAACCCTCCCTGGAGAAGGGCCAAGCGTAATTGATCGAAATAATGATTAGAGGCAACGAAGGAAAAAGCTCCGAGAATATGCCCTGAGTTGCCGCCTCATTTAACTAGGGACCTTAGTGCCACAACACGAACGCTTTGACAAACATGGCGGATATTAGGCAAACACCGACAGTGTGAAACGAAACACCGAGCGGCGATCGGTGGCTTCGGCAAATATTAAGACAATGGCTGAACGCAAATCAATGCCTCTGAACGACGTGAGCGCTGTCTGCTTGGGGAGACGCCCAACACGGCGGCATTGTAGTGGAACAATGCTGGGAATATAATGGCGATCAGCTGATCGAATATCCTTAAGCGGAAAGGAAAGGAATGTGGATGATTTTACGACACCTCAGCTCATTTTAAACTTCAGCGAACTGGTGCCTGGTTATTTCGACATTTGGCTTAGATATGGAGAGCAAAAGGATATTTTATATACAAGTCCCCATAGGCAGGACAGCACATCATCATTATCTTCATCATCATCATCATCATCATCATCACCACCACCACTACGTTCACCATCATCATCAGGTCTAGTATCAGACCATCACCACAATCACCAAGGTAATCACCAGCATCACCAGTATAATCATCATCACCGCCACCGCTATCAGCAACAGATCTAGCACCAAATGAGAACCACCACCAAGACAACCATTGTCATCATCATTATTATCATCAAATCACCACCATCATCATGATTATCATCATCACCACCATCATCATCACCAGCATCACCATCATTATCATCATCACCAGCATCACCATCATCATCATCATCATCAACATCATCATCATCTCTATCATCATTAAATCAGTAAGTGTCATACGTGCTTTCTGTCCTTGTGCGAGCGTGCGTATGATCATCGGATGCAATGATCAAAGGCACCAAATTCAAAATCTCTTCTCTCATTTTTTTTTTTACACGAAACGTGTATTCTTGTATTTTTAGCTGGAACTGTACACCCATGACTGCCTTGCGTGCTCGGAATGAGACTCCTGCCTAATGGAATCGCTCGCACACCATTCCTGGTCGAGATCAGAGAACCAGGGAGTTTCCAGGACACGGCAAGAGTCTTTTGTCACTGAGCGGCACACACCAGCCACAGAAGGAATCAACTCAATTTTTGTGTGTGTGTGTGTGAGAGAAAGGTCTGTGTAGAGATTCGGAGACAAAACCTTTATCTGTTCCACAATCAAATTGATTTCCCATATTCGTTTGCACTCACGGGCGGTCGTGTGCGGGAATTTATTAATGCATTTACCACTAGCCTGGAGATATTTATTCCACAGGCAGTATGTTCGTGAAAAGATCATTTAGTCGCAAGATGAGAAACCGCCGTGTGTAAGCACTAACGAAAAGTCACTCATAGTTCTCTCTTTTTTTGTCTTTGCCGGGGTTTTCTTTGTTTATCCAGGAAACGAATAAATGTTGAATAAATGTATATATATATATATAGTTTTAAATGAATAACAGAAAAAGTAACTTTAGAGAGGTACATATAATTGCAGTTATATATATATATATATATATATATATGAGAATATTTAATACGGCTGTACATAGTGCTAAAAACTAAAAGGTGGAGCATATATGGATTAAACCATGATTATAGTACTTCCATAACTGTATAACTAGAGAGAGAGAGAGAGAGAGAGAGAGAGAGAGAGAGAGAGAGAGAGAGAGAGAGAGAGAGAGAGAGAGAGAGAGAGAGAGAGAGAGAGAGAGAGAGAGAGGTTATTACCAGTGTTTTTCCGTATCGTCAATATCATATATTAGGAATACAAATTGTATTATAATACATTATTTTTATTCCTAATAATGATATTGACGATACCGAAATACACGAGGGTAATAATCTCTTTATTATATAATCTCAAGCTTAATACAACGTGTTTTTGTAAACTGTACACGCAACGTTAATTCCAGTCCGCCATTACTAGATATTTAAATGACGTAAGAATATGTGGCGCGGTGTATGTTCCAATGGAAATGACGTCAAACTCGAATGACGTCATTTTGGATGTCCTTACATCAAAACAAACTAGGGCTTAACGTTGTTTTGTTTCTGAACGCTGGACGCTTACACTGAAAATGTAAGATATTATATGATAAATAATATCATATAATATCTTACATTTTCAGTGCATTCAAAGTATGTGATGTTTTTAAGATCACATACTTTAAGAATTTGATAACTTTGCAAATTAAATGTAAATTTATCGAGGTCACGGCACTAGGTTTATTCACATTTAAGCAAACGTACTTATGTGACACTCCATAATTGACGTATGCATTCATAGTCATCGAATAAAAACATTTCAATGGCAATTTGACACTGAAAGTTGTCCAGCGTTCAGAAAACAAAAAACGTTAGGCATAACTTTATTTTGATGTAAGGACATCCAAAATGACGTCATTCGAGTTTGACGTCATTTCCATTCAAAAATACACCGCGCCACATATTCTTACGTCATTTGAATATCTAGTAATGGCGGACTGGAATTAAAGTTGCTTGTACAGTTTACAAAAACACGTTGTATTAAGCTTGAGTTTATATGATAAAGAGATTATTACCCTCGTGTATTTCGGTATCGTCAATATCATATATTAGGAATAAAAATAATGTATTATAATACAATTTTTATTCCTAATATATGATATTGACGGACGATTGGGGTCAGAAGTGAAATTTGAAAGTTCACACCTTTTTATGAGGAAATCGCAAAATCAAAGAATAAAAATGACTAAAAACAAAACAATAACAACTGTATGAGCAACAGAATGAAAAAGATTGACAGAAATAATGTTCCACAGTGATTAATAGACCTTCCTGGAAATTGTCAAAATCGAGAATGACACCCCACGCACAAGTATGGGGGGGCAACGGCGTGATGCATGTGCAAACTATGGAATGTGTTTCGGTGTGTTGATAAACAGACCTGAACGTTCTTTACTAGCATATCTGTGGTCAAAACGTAGGCCTATGTTCGGTCTAATAGTTGATATTAACATTAATATTTCAGGTTCCCCTACTTTGTTTCAAGAGTATATATTTTACAAAAACCGAAACAAATAAACTAGATACAATCTCTCAACACCGGCTACAAGTAGGGTATGTGTTTTTATCCATTTAATAGTCATTTATATATTGTTTTATTTAACGAACAGTTCTTATGGAGAGCACACTAGACGTTTCAAAACACGCTGCTTATATCAGTTTTATCATAAAATATTAACATTATTTGCGATGAAAATTGTTTTAGTTCAACCGAACCTGTAAGGGACAGGGCTGTGATCATTAGTCAGAAAATCAGAAACAAGCGCCATGACTACATGTACATCTGTTGACCCCCACTCCCCCCCCCCCCCCCACACACACACACAAAACACCAAGACCTGCTCAGAAGTATCTTCATCAAAGTTCACATAGATCTGAAGCTAGACTCGACCGCCGATCAACAAGTCTCGATACTAACCACGTCTGTTACTTTTTGTTGTAGTCTTTATTAAGCAGTATCACTTTACACACATGTAAGAGAGGATCGAAGAGCGATTCCAGACCTGCTGGAAGATAGAACGCCTCACCAACAGTCGAAAAATAGCAGGTTGGAAGTAGGGGTTTTTTGTGGGTTTTTGTGGGGTTTTTTTCATAGAGTTGGTTAACCTCTTTTTAATGTAGGCACGTAAATAAAGCAACGGTAACAGGTTAACTTAAAGACACTAGACAGAATTTATAAAGCTTATGTTTTATTTAGCGACGCACTCAATACATTTTATATACGGTTATATGGCGTCGGACATATGGTTAAGGACCATACAGATATTGAGAGAGGAAACCATCTGTCGCCACTTCATGGGCTACTCTTTTTTATTAGCAGCAAGGGATCTTTTATATGCACCATCCCATAGACAGGATAGCACAAACCATGGCCTTTGATGTACCAGTCGTGGTGCACTGGCTGGAACGAGAAATAGCCCAATGGGCCGACCGACGGGGATCAATCCTGGACCGACCGCGCATCAAGCGAGCGTTTTACCACTAGGCTATGTCGCGCCCCTAGGTTAACAAAATTTATAAAGCTTATTTTTTTCTTAAATGCGTGTACCTACATATATATATATATATATATATATATATATATATATATATATATATATATATATATATATATACTAAGATAAGAAAGTGTTGCAATTTGGTAAATGTGCATAAAAAAACTTGCTTCTTTAAAAGTGAAATCAGCAAAGTGTGTTTGTTTTCTTTAACGACACCACTAGAGCACATTGATTTATTAATACTCGGCTATTGGATGTCATACATTTGGTAATTTTGAATTATTATAGTTTAGAGAGGAAACCCGCTACATTGTTTTGCATTAGTAGCCAGTGCACTATTCCTCAGACATGATAGCACATACCACGGAACGAAAAATAACCCAGTGGGCCCACTGACGGGGTAATAGGAAGGAAGGAAATATTTTATTTGATGACGCACTCAACACATTTTATTTACGGCGTCAGACGTATGGTTAAGGACCACACAGATATATCGACGGGGTAACAGAGACCGATACCAAACATATATTATATTGTTTGTGTCTGATGTATGCATGTGAAATACAACTAAAAGTGTCAGATGTTTAAACAAAACAAAAACAGTACAGTAATTATATTTTTTTTTAAATAATAATGAATGAAAAGAAAGAAGAAAAGAAAGAATAAGAAACACAAAGAAAAAACCAAGTGAAATAAGAGACGAAGAAAATAGGAAATGCAACTCTAACGACGTCCCTAACAAGCTATGCGACATGTCTGTTGAATGGCCAAGCAGCAATATTTAATAAAAACCTGACATGATTCTGCAATAAGTGAAAGGTGAGGAGTTCTGACAAACGTGCTCTCATCGCTGGAGAGTTCCCAACTGTATTACTTCGCGCTGCAAATAATATTGATCTAATACAGTGCGACGAACAACTGCACAATAATATCGGCCCACTACACTCTTCTTGACTGCCAAATACAGACAGTAAAAAAAACAAGCTCTAGAATTAAAATATAACTTGTTAGGCTACTTGCCCGCAGTGGTGTAGAAGATAGTTTCTGTGTAGAAGGAGATCTCTGAGTGGGGAAAAATTGGCTTTTTTCTCTCACAGTATTTACACATTGTATGTATGTATGTATGCATGTATGTATGTACGTACTGATGTATATATCTATATATTGTATGTATGTCGACGTTTACTATTACATACATATATATTAGCACACTGGTGCAGGGGATAATTAAATCCTTTCTGGCCTCACAAATTGTCCGATGCCGTTGCTGGGACTCGAACCTATGGCACCGAATCGCCCGCAACTTTGCAGACTTGCCACGATACCTTTTGAGCTATTGAGGCATCCATAAAAAGGATGCTCTTTAACTCAACTATATGCATGGGGTCTACAAGTTACGCGGTTGATCCCGTTTTCGTGCATGAAACAGTGGGCAGACCTGGCATTGGCTAGTATGTAATGATGTATGAATATCTATATATTGTATGTATGTCGATGTTGACTGTTACTTACATATATATTAACGCACTGGCGCAGGAGATAATTAAATCCTTTCTGGCCTCACAAATTGTCCAATGCCGTTACTGGGACTCGAACCTATGGTACCGAATCGCCCGTAACTTTGCAGACTTGCCACGATACCTTTTGAGCTATCCAGACATCCATAAAAAATAGATGTAGTTTGCCTGTTTAACTCAACTATATGTATGTATGTATGTACGAAAGATTTTTTAAAAAGATGTTATTTGTATATTTCTGAAGTGTCCTTTTCGTGTAGCAGAAGCTCATATATGAACACTACTATGTCCTGATCATTTTTAACGCCCCTCCCCCACCCACCCAAACACACCCTCCCCTTCTCTTATTGTTGGTTAAGTACCGCCCTGATCGGACGTTGGTCTGAGAACACAACAAAAGCTTTCAGCGTTATTTACACACGGCAGATTAATATTTAGTATTATTAAGTGTACGTTGAAGGGAATCGATACGATAATTATGCACCAGTGGATACTACACCGACGGAAACAAAATAAGGGAACACGTGGTATTTACTGCCAAAACTAATTCCCTACTAGAGTAGCCATGCCTCTATAAAATACAGACACGTAATGTGGGATAGAAAGCTAGTACGACCGGCCTCGGTGGCGTCGTGGTTAAGCCATCGGACTACAGGCTGGTAGGTACAGGGTTTGCAGCCCGGTATCGGCTCCAACCCAGAGCGAGTTCTTAATGGCTCAATGGGTAGGTGTAAGGCCACTACACCCTCTTCTCTCTCACTAACCACTAACCAACTAACAATTAACCCACTGTCCTGGACAGACAGCCCAGATAGCTGAGGTATGTGCCCAGGACAGCGTGCTTGAACCTTAATTGGATATAAGCACGAAAATAAGTTGAAATGAAATGAAAGATAGTACTTTGGACCCGACTGCCAGTAAAGGTCAATTCACACCTTGATTGCCAACCTCGTACGAAACTAAAATGTATTTTTTTTATCAGGTAAACCAAAAGGCGTTAAACGAACGTGCACCAAAATTTAATATTTAATTTAATATTAACTCTGGATTAGGTTTGAACAGAAGCAGGACTGGGCGAGTCAACTACTCGCCAACAAGAAATGTTTTATTTAACGACGCACTCAACACATTTTATTTACGGTTATATGGCGTCAGACATGTGGCTAAGGACCACACATATATTGAGAGAGGAAATCCGCTGTCGCCACTACATGGGCTACACTTTTCGATTAGCAGCAAGGGATCTTTTATATGCACCATCCCACAGAGAGGATAGTACATGCCACGGCCTTTGTTACACCAGTTGTGGAGCATTGGCTGGAACGAGAAATAGCCAAATGGCCCCTGACGCCATATAACCGTACATAAAATGTGTTGAGTTTGTCGTTCAATAAAACATGTCCTTCCTTCGTGTTTACTGTTATTATTTATGTGTCCCTTTATTTTTGTCCATCAGTATATTATTGAGGACATATTTTACATTTCCCAATCGTTCACGAATAGGAAGGAATACTATATATATATATATATATATATATATATATATATATATATATATATATATATATATATATATATATATATATATATATATATAACAAAATTACATTTTGAAAAAATATAATAATAAAACTACTACCAACAGTTCAGTTATTTAATAATTACATGTTTCGGCATATTGCCTTTTTCAAATTAACAATCCTTTGCTATCGACTCCTGACTACACTGTTTAAAATCTGCGGTGATTTGATCAGGAATATTTATTCTTTTACCAACACCTCGTCAGATTGTTTAAAGTTAGTCTTCTCTCACAACATCATAATTGTTAATGATAATTATATTTATTATGAACTCGTGTTTAATCGCAAATAAAGATTATTGTCAGTAGTTTTATAAACAGTTCAAATATGTCGTCATGATTTTTGGGGGAGGAGAGGTTGGTGCTTCTTGTTTGTATGTTTGTTTGTTTGTTTGTTGTTGCTGTTGTTGGGTGGGTTTTTGGCGTGGAATTTTTCGGGGGGTTGGTGGGGGGGGGGGGGGGGGGGGAATGTGTGTGTGGGGTTTTTGTGGGGTTTTTTTGTGGATTTTCTTTTGGGGGGGAGGGGGAGATGTTGTTGTTACTTGTGGATTTTCAGCTTCAAAACTAATTCATGGATGAAAGGGGAAAATAACCAATGGTTGCATCAAGAAGGACTTGCCACACCATGTGCGGACGTTCTAACCAATAACCTACAATCAGGAGGGTATGTTTTTAAAATGTATACTTTTTTATGGAATGCACAAAAATGCGCAGTATTTTCTCCACAGCGTGTGGCACATGCGTGCATACTTTTGTTGCCGTTTGACTGATGTTGTACCAACGTTCGTTAAACCTGCACCAACAACCACTGATAACTCAAAACTGCTGCGCCGCGGCTAAAACTGGCAGCGCGGTCGTCTGCAGAGAAGAACGTTGAGAAAACAAACAAAACTTTACCGACTAATTTCGAACACTGCTCGAGTAAACATTATTAGTGTAGAGTTCCTGCTAAGTTTAAAGTAGTTGTGGTCCACAGTTCAAGGTTACTGCAATTAAAAAAAATCTGTACAGGTTCGCGCGTATTGAAAGCGACAAAGATAAAATAAAGGAGTGGGTTTTATTTCGTGTCCTTTTTCTAACACCAAACTGATTGAAGTCCGATCTGATGTACACTCATAACTGGAGGTCTGTTTTGTTAATAGATCTGATATAAGCCGACGTCATTTCGCATCCACGGAACTTTTCTTTGGCTATTGTATATGCATTAAGTTGCCAGACGATTTATGCATTTTGAGGGTGTACATTATTTGCATATATGCATGCATGGACCCGTCTATTCATCTATACGTTAAGCTAGGTTGCATACTGACTTATGGACAGACAGAAATAAACCGGTAGACATTGAGCGGGGGCGGGCGGGGATAGGGGGGGACAAGCAGGAATAGGTGGGGGGGGGGGGTGAAATTGCTTGCTGAACAGTATGGGTTCCACTGAAGGAAAATCACAAATTATGAAGTATGTTTCCTCTTGAAATATTCTACGCCCGATGTTTTCTCGCAGGCGATCAGATAATACTCTACGTTTCGTTCTCCTGGGGTGTCAAATAAGATTGTCGACCGTCTGCTGATCTGCACCAAAATTAAATTGAAATGAGATGACGATTTGAAAACCCCCACATAGTATAACTAAAGTCGCGCCAATTCATAATAAATTGAGGGGGCGAGATGTAGCCTAGTGGTGAAACGCTCGATTGGTGAGCGGTCGATCTGGGATCGATCCCCGTCGGTAGGCCAATTGCGCTATGTCTCGTTCCAGGCAATGCACCACGACTGTTATATCATCGGCCTGGGAGATAGGGCATACACAAAAACATCGCTTGTGTTCTAGTCTTAAGAGGTGTCATTAAAACAAAATAAACTTTAAACTTTTGTAAAATCAGCGTTGAATACGCACACACATATAACATACAGTTATTGTAGCATTGAGGTTTGGAGAATAAGAAAAGAAAACCACGTGTATATAATATTTCCAACCCCTCTCAACACCGAACTCGGATCCAGTTTGATGTTCGAAAGTAAGGTCGTTATTCCGCTGTCTGTAATCGGTCTGTAACTAATGGCTCGCGTGCACTGGCGCGTGTACAATGTGACACGTGGCACACTCACGTGGGATTAATAAACAGCTAGTAACGGCATCCGAGCTTCTTGTTGCGCCTCCTCCAATCCAAGTGAGGTAGTGTAAAATGGGCTTAATGTTATTACCAGGATAACGTCGCAGAATGACCACATGAAAGAAATGTATTAACCGTATTTCCTCTAATAAACGCCGGACCTCCAATAAAAAAAGAAAGAAAGAAGTGTTTTATTTAACGACGCACTCAACACATTTTATTTACGGTTATATGGCGTCAGACATATGGTTCAGGACCACACAGATTTTGAGAGGAAACCCGCTGTCGCCACTACATGGGCTACTCTTCCGATAGGCAGCAAGGGATCTTTCATTTGCGCTTCCCACAGGCAGGATAGCACAAACCATGGCCTTTTGTTGAACCAGTTATGGATCACTGGTCGTTGCAAGTGGTTTACACCTACCCATTGAGCCTTGCGGAGCACTCACTCAGGGTTTGGAGTCGGTATCTGGATTAAAAATCCCATGCCTCGACTTGGATCCGAACCCAGTACCTATCAGCATGTAGAACGATGGCCTGCCACGACGCCACCGAGGCCGGTAACCTCCAATAAATGCCAGGTAAGACAACAGTAAACTGATTACTCCCTGGCATAATTAAAACAAAAACTTATTGAAAATAACGGGTCCCTTTTTATAATTTTCTGTCTATAAAAATAAAGGACTGGTCTCCAATAAGCGCCGGGGGCGGGACGTAGCCCAGTGGTAAAGCGTTCGCTCGATGCGCGGTCGGTCTGGGATCGATCCCCTTCGGTGGGCCCACTGGGTTATTTCTCGTTCCAGCCAGTGCACCACGACTGGCTTATCAAAGACCGTGGTATGTACTACCCTGTCTGTGAGATGGTGCATATAAAAGATCCCTTACTGCTAATCGAAAAGAGTGGCGACAGTTGGTTTCCTCTCTCTATACCTGTGTGGTTCTTAGCCATATGTTTGACGCCATACAACCGTAAATAAAATGTGTTGAGCGTGTCGTTAAATAAAACATTTCCTTCCTTCCTTCCTTCCTTCCAATAAGCGCCGGGTCTGCGTCCGTTTTGAAATGATTAAGCGCCAGGACGCTTATTAGAGAAAATACGGCATGTGCTTTAGGTAACACGCCACCATTTATCGTGTCGTTACTTGCTGTAGCAGCTTAATATAGTCCGGTTTAGGAAATAGTTCTTCATATAAAAAAATATATAAAAAAAATGTTGATATGCTTTTTGAAATATTTCTTTGATTGTGATATTTAAATACTTGTTAAGTTAGTTGTTATATGCAGTACTAACTGACAACAACTGTGCAAGTGGTTTAGTGTCATTTGTATAGCAACAACTCGAGGCGGTGGTCAGGCAAGAGGGTTGTTAACTGAAACATTTCGCGGTTGACCTGTGTTGATTTCTGTATACGGTATTTATCAGTTGGGAGCACTCCCTAAAATTAGTAGTCACAGAGGGGCACAACCTCTAGTGGAGGGCGTGGTTTAACAGCCTCTATAGTGGGGATTAACAGCCTCTATAGTTGGGAGCACAAGCCATATTTTGTTTTACCTTTATTGATATACAGTTTGACCAAA
The DNA here is from genome assembly GCF_016097555.1 of Gigantopelta aegis. Classification (NCBI taxonomy): domain Eukaryota; kingdom Metazoa; phylum Mollusca; class Gastropoda; order Neomphalida; family Peltospiridae; genus Gigantopelta; species Gigantopelta aegis. The sequence continues at coordinate 29,143,990 of NC_054699.1, read as the reverse complement.
ACAAACCAATACATTTTCGTCATCATATGGGGAGGCAAATATCCCCCCTACCCCACCCCCACCCCCCATTCTGGTTCCTACGTGACCCGTCCAACATACGTTTATTTTGACACTTGGTTCGGAAAGGAAAGGAATGTTTGTTTAACGACACCTCAGCACATTTTAAACTACGGCTGCCTGATGCCATAATCTGGGGGGGGGGGGGGGGGGGGGGGGGGGGGCGATTATACTGACCTTACAGCTCTGAAGATTATTAAACATTGCTGCCTCCCCCTCCCCACACACACACACACTCAAACACACACCTAGTTGAAACGTACATTAATATCACGCAGAATAGTGAGCAAGGTTTTTTAATAACACAGTTGTAAGTTTTCATATAGTCCTCGTCAGTTGGAACGGGCACCTCACTATATCGTGGATTGTTTAAAACGTACACAATCTAGTGAATACTTCCAGATGACTAACCAAGAAAGAAATAGTAACCCGGGGTGTATATTGCCTTCTCATCATATCAGCGATGGAAAACAGTAAAGAAAGGAAGGAAGGAAGAAAGAAAGAAAGAAAGAAAGAATGAAATAGAAAGAAAGAAACATAGAAAGAAAGAAAGAAAGAAAGAAAGAAAAAGAATGAAAAGATGAAGAAAGAAACAGAAAGAAAGAAAGAACGAAAAGATGAAGAAAGAAATAAACACAGAAAGAAAGAAAGAATGAATGAAAGAAAGAACAGAAAGAAAAAGAAAATTAGAATAAAAAATGTATCAAAAACAAACCCCATTTGCCCTCAAACCGTCACCCTAAAAAAACCCACACACACAAAAGATTTTTTTAAAAACACCACAAAACCCCCACAAAAACAACAGCGACAGAAAACATACAGGAACTTTTGTTCTAACATACCTGAATTAAAGGTACACCTTCTGATTTAAGTGGCCGTTAGTTCGACATGACTGCGGATTAATCTATTAATCTACTCACATGTCGCACGCGGTGGTAAGGCGATCTCAAACAATATTTATACTATCAATAAACACGTCCAGGCTTCCTTCTCTAAACTCGATTATTTCAATTTTTACTGAAAGAGCTTCCAGTTCTGATGTCACGTATAAGATGGGTCTTACGATAAGGCGAGCGCGTGTTTACAAAGATCTCAAGACTTTGTATTAAAGGTGCATATATCTTTGTTCAAGATGGCATGGCTGGTTGGGAGCATAAATTTACAGAACTGTAGAAAATGATGGTGCTTAGTTGCACCTCCAATTAGCAGGAATAATCACGGGTTTTTTTTTATTAACTCTAAAATTACGCGTTTGTCATTTCTTAAAGTGTCAGTATGTGTTGGTGGTCCGGGTATGCATCTTTCCAACACATAAGGCTCATATTTTAGTTTACTCTCATTTTAAAGTAAAATTTTGAGTCCAATCGCTCGCATATTTGACTTGTCTTGAAGTTACATCTATTTTGTGCAACATGATATGCTTAATTAATGTTAGTTACAGAATTTAATGATAATAATTATTTTATTTACATACTTACTTACACTTACATATTTACTAGTACTTACTTACTTACTTACTTAATTTATTAATTTATTTTGTTATTGTGTTTTGTTTCAGTTCGATTTTGACCTTTTAGTCTGTATATTTTATTGGATTGGAATGTTTTGCTTGTTTGTTTGTTTGTTTACTTGTTTCTTCTTATTTTTGGAGGGGGGGGGGGGTGGCGGGACAGACGGCTCAGCTCTTAGTAAAATAGATTCGGTTTTACTTAAACATTTTAGTTGTACCTCCATTTAAGTAAAATTCTGGGTCCACTATGGTGAGATGGCTAGAAGCATGTAGACTATGCTAAAATAAACTATTTCAATAGTTTGCATTTGTTTCACAAACGATCAATATTTATTATTTAATATCCATTTGAAATGCACTGGTAGTACGTGTACCGAAACCTAACGAGAATATTCAACATGGTTATCTACAGTTGGACACCAAATACTGCTTATATACACACCTTACTCTCACACACAGTGGATGTACATTTAATTGGCTTTGTCTAATAAAATATTTCTGATGTTAATGCAGTAAAACACATGTTAAAAATGCATACAGAAATAATCAGAGATACTGAAATAATCAGAGATACTGAAATAATCAGAGATACTGAAATAATCAGGGAATAAAATTTGTAACTCATGGCAACAACTATTGTATACTCGATGGAGTAGCATTTGAAAAACATATTTGTTTTGTAAATAATAAAAAAAAAAAAAAAAATTTAAATAAATAAAGATGCAATTAAGTGTATTTTTACTCTATTATGTTATTTGCAAACAAAATAAAATAATAATAATAATAATAATTTTTTTTTTTATAAAGATATCACTTGAAATAGTTTTGTGACATAAGATTGATTTGCATCATAAAATGAAAAATGTCTGTATTTGGATTCGTACAATTTTTACGAATTTGAAATGTGATATGTCAATTTATTAGTTATCGTTCTTTGTTTTTGTTTTGTTTTTTTACCTGAGATTAAATGTCTTTCCATTGGGATATAAATTACCTTTACTTGAACATTATTTTGTTTTTGTGCAAGTAATGCTATAAAACGGACATGCTACCATAAAAAGGTGCATTTATTTCACTACAAATGTTAAATAACTTCAAAATTTTCTAAACAAAATATACATATATATATATATATATATATATATATATATATATATATATATATATATATATATATATATCAACATTAAAACTCTGAAAAATTGTGTACATATTGGGACCATCCTGGGTTTGTAGCCATTGTAAGAAGTTTCTAACAGAGTCTTGTTGGCGACTACAATACATATTAAATAAATGTTTTTCATTGGAAAACCAGTCCCTATACATGTATATGTATATCCAATGTTTTTACAGCCATGTGCTAATGTTTGTACCAGCCATTTGTCATTTGTTTTTATAAAGCTCCCTAACATTTTATTGGAACATAACATTGAGGGTGGTTAAGTCCTATATGATTTTAAAATTGTTTCAAACTTCTAGATATCAAATAAAAGAAATGGCAAAGATCCCTTACCTTTTATTAAAACATAGCATTAGTTTTATATGATTTTAGAATTGTTTGAAACTTCTAGAAATAAAATAAAGAAAATATAACGGTCCCTTACCCTTTATTGGAACATAACATTCGGAGTCACGTTTTATATGATTTTAGAATTGTTTCAATCATCTAGAAATAGAATGAAGGAATATAAAGGTTCCCTACCCTTTATTGGAACATAACATTGAAGGTTAAGTCGTATATGATTTTAGAATTGTTTCAAACTTCTAGAAATAGAAAGATGAAAATACAAAAGTCCATTACCCTTTATTGGAACATAACATTCAGAGTTAAGTTTTATATGATTTTAAAATTGTTTCAAACTTCTAGAAAGAGAAAGAGAAAAATACAAAGATCCCTTACCCTTTATTGGAACATACAGGTTCAGCGTCAAACAATCCTCGTCCTGGTCTTTCAAAAAAGGGGTAATATTCCTGAGATGCGTCACCCTCCCATTGGGCAAGAACTGACTTAAATCCTTCTCGTGTTTCATCTTCTGTGGACACACCGTGGGATTCTTGATCATCACGCGAATCCCGCTCCACTTCTCCATGGGGTTCTTGGGCGGCATAAACCTCATGCCACCGTTGTCCAGGTCCGCGTACCTGAGGCCCAAGTACGCCTCCACTGGGCGCAGGTGCCTGTTGGGAAACTCGACGAGAATGCCTCGGACCTTTCCGTACCTGGTCGTGATCACCCGGTGGCTAAGTTGCTTCATTATCACGCTGCATCCGCATTCTTCGAGAATAATAACAACGGCGCACAGTAGAGAGCACAGCGCCACCGATATTCCTAGCCGGAGCTCCCCCATTCTTCAGGAACCTTCACTGAGAACTGCTGAATCGAAGCAGTAAGTGTCATGACAGACAGTCGGAAGGGTAGAGATGTTATTCTATTAAAACAGCACCGATTTTCATCCCGCTCTGGGAGAACGTAGCAAGATCTAACTCAACTGAAGTTGTGTATGCATGTCTCCTTCTCGTAAAAAAGCCGGAAGCCGTCTGCCTCTGTAGAAAACGCGGAAAAAAATCTCTCGTACTTCTTGGCACGCGCCGACTTGGCGATCCAGTTTCAAACATTGTTACTATTCATCGGAAAGTGTCAAGTTTTACTCCCTCTCTCTCTCACACTCTTTTTCTCACTGGTGCATTCGCGTGCCACAGCGCGAGCTTCTGCTCTTGAGCATGCGCAGAACAACTCTTTTTCACGTGTGAAGTTTCCACTCCAACAACTAGCGTTTCTTTCACTTTCAAAACAAAAACCTAAAGATTGATGAATGAAATTTGTCCGAAGATAACCATAAACATATTCTCACGTTGTCGACTTACCAAAAGTTAAAACCTGAATTCTATAATTCTCTTCTTTTCCTTTTTTTCCCCCTCTAATCCGATAAGATTTTCAAGTCGGTGTTAGCATCAATGAAAGAAAGAAGCTCTACAAACAAAACAAAAAAATACGCCAGGCTTGATCGAGAACTAGCGAACTGGCCGACAAACTGCGTATGAATGACAGACAAATTTATCGGACTGGCTGGGTTCATGAATTTTATTCGCAGTTCGATGGATTCATCTCCGTGGTTGTTCGTCACAGTGACTGGAATCGACGCTGGCTGACGAAGTCTCTGTCACATTGCGTTGGCTCTGAAGACCGTACGCAAAAGCACCGCGGAGAGTCGCGGGGAATTAGTAACATTTTTCTACTCGCGGAGATTTCTTGGAGGGCTGTGAAATCTGATTCTTGGTGCCAATTGACAGATATGAGTTTGGATTAGTGCCCCGTGTTACTGGTGGACAGATATCGATCATGCATCTCATTAAAAGGCTGCAGTAGACTCGGAATCGTGTGTCCGAGGCGAATATTATTAATCCTAACAGGCGGTGTTGGCGTAGGGAAAAGAATGTTTGTTTGACGACACCTCAAATATGTTTTTTCTTTTCTCTTTTTTTAGAGGTATATGAGTATTGTTATAGAAGGTTGCCTACAGCTATTTGGTCTGTGACACACAGGGAGAGAGAGAGAGAGAGAGAGAGAGAGAGAGAGAGAGAGAGAGAGAGAGAGAGAGAGAGAGAGAGAGAGAGAGAGAGAGTACGAAAAATACATCGGCTATTGGGTGTCAAACTATGGTAATGCAAACAAATAAGGTGATGATCAACATCAATATAAAAATTCAAGATTTAAATAAAAACAGTGTAAAGAACTGTGCAAAAATACAAATATCACAGACAGATACTGATTTTTACTCAAAATGTCAGAGAGAGAGAGAGAGAGAGAGAGAGAGAGAGAGAGAGAGAGAGAGAGAGAGAGAGAGAGAGAGAGGGGGGGGGGGCGCAGACAGTCTATTCCTAACGAAAAGCAATAAGAGACATTATATAATTTGAATTATTCCTTAAACAGGACAGTACATACCACTGCATTTGGTGTACTAATCATACTGACGGTGCACGCTGTGTAGTATTTTGTGTTATTGGTGGAGCTCTTCACTATTATACAGAGACGGAGAATCCTTGGTTCGAATCTTCTCGAATGTACTGTGAATTTATCTGTTAAAGCGCCCTGGCTGCGGCGCGTGCGCCCTCATTAAAAGTAATGTATTTTGATTTTGTTTTTAGCATGCAGCACCAGTCGTATCAAGTCTGTATCAGTGGCGGATCCAGATAATACATTTAGGGGATGGGGGCACTGACATGAAGCGGAATGCCAAGGGAACTTTGGGGGAGATTTGGAGGGGTATCGTAAAACAATAAAAAAAAAAAAAAAAAATATAAAATATATATATATATATATATATATAACTGTTGCAAACCTTTTGGGTGGTGGGCTTCTGCCTTCCCCCCCCCCCCCCCTCCCATCCGCCTCTGTATATGAGTATATGAGAAGGGTTTTGTTTTGATACTGCTGCTGACGTATCAAGCGCACGTGAACGAAAATGACAGTGTGACTGGTTGGAGTTCTGTCACATTGATTTAACAATAAAAGCCAACACCATCCATCGCAAGTTTGTAATTGCACGGAATGCTAGCGTCAGCTGAACAGGGAAGTTAAAACCATCAAGTAGGAGGAGTTCAGTGTAATATCTGGTACATCCAATAGGGCTCGCTTCATCAGGAAGGGATGATTGGAGGAGAGTGGCCTACGCTGGAATGGACCCAGTTTTATTAGTCTGCCACAGTATAAATCCACCCTACCAACTTACCTACTGCCCACCCACAAACCCGCCCACCCATCCATCCATCCATCTGTTTGCCATCTGCCTATCTTTCTTTCTGTCTATCGATCTATCCATTCTTTCATCCATCAATACCATCCTTTCATCCGTCCGTCCATACATTCATCCATCCATCCACTGATCCATATAATGCATACAATAATTCGTCTATTACGTTTTTAAAAATAAAAATATGATACGAAAATATTTGTTTAACGACACCACTAGAGCACATTGGTAATTATGACTCTTGGTCATCAGAGGAAACGCGCTACATTTGGCTTAACGCAGCAAGGGATCTTTTATATGCACTTTCCAACAGACAGGCAAGCACATACCATGGCCCTTGACCAGATGTGGTGCACTGCACTGGTTGTAACAAGAAACCCCCAATCAGCTGAATGGATCCACATCAAGTGTACAAGAATAAATGTGTTGAAGGTGAAGGCCATGTTTTAATCGAGTGTGTCATGTAAACTGACTATCGTTTTAATTTAACATGTTTAGCAGGGGGGTTTTCTAACAGAGAATATGAGGTTTTAAATAGTTTTCAAAAAATTTGTTTTTTAATGTCTAGTAAGAACTTAGTTTGTAATACTGCCAATGTGTGTGTGTCTGTGTGTGTGTGTGTGTGTGTGTGTGTGTGTGTGTGTGTGTGTGTGTGTGTGTGTGTGTGTGTGTGTGTGTAACCAGGGGTAGTTTTGCAATTAATGATAACTACCGCATATGAATATTATATTAATACCTATTGTTAATATTTATATATCCTACATTTATTTCAGTTACACTCTTAATAGTGTCACGACAGGTTGCATAATTATTTTATCAGTGTCTATCAGTTGGTTAGCTGCGTTGTGTTTTATGCAGTTGGGTGTGAGATCAGTGCATGTGAAGTTAGTGACGGTTACGCTTGACTGAATACTCTGATACATGACAGGTAGCAATGCATGCTGGTAAAAATCCGATCTTTTTCCCGCCAAAAATAACCACACGTTGGGCACTTCCATTTTTTTCTTGAGACGTCGAGATGTAAATGTAGAGCTCCTACATCAAGTGAAAACCAAACTTTAGATCTTAACAGACTGCAGTCGTTAATTGTTTATACATATATGTGTAATTTATGCGAGCTGAACAAGATGTTCCGGTGAGAAAATTGTATTGTTTTTTATATGTGTGCACGCGACGACGCGTAAATTGTATTGTTTTTTTCTCGCATCTATATGTGTTACAAACTAAATGTTACGGATGCTTTATTTGTATGTATTTTAGGTTTTTCCCTATGTTTTTTTTTTATTCTCTTGAATAAAAATGGCTGAACCTACGCCGAGGTGTTATTAACATTGCTTCAACCGAGTGAGGATTACATATATATATATATATATATATATATATATATATATATATATATATATATATATATATATATAATCTTTTATATATATATATATATATATGTATGTACGTTCTTTTTTAAATTTTTATCTATTGATAGTCTCTCATAGTTCCTGTAAGGAATGGCTTATGTACTTCATTGCTGTATTTTAAATTGCATTTTATTATTGTGTGTGACTTTAGTAAAATATCTGTCTGTCTGTCTGTCTGTCTCAGCCGACTGAGCTAAATCCCGCCGCGATATCATGTGAAGTCATATGCCTCGGAAAACATCGAAATCAATCAATGTTAAAAATGTATAACCTACCTTGTACAAAGGACCGATTATTTTGCGGTCAGTGCAGCGTAAAATAAACTAGGCCTAATATCGTATTGTGTATATTGAGGTTGGTAGCGATCGCGAACGTTGTGGAAATAACATGTGATGTGACGTCAGTTACAGGAACCGTAGGCGTGTTCAGGAGGCCGAACGCTCGCCGACAATTTGACTGGTACCATCGTCTTCCGTCATTTCCACATCACAACCGGTGCCCCACGACTGTTACGCCAAACGCCGTGGACTGTAGTGATGTACCATTGGTCGATCACATTCATCTGACATTGGGCGCAAAAACTAATTTAACAAGAGCTAGCCCCATTGGCAGATTTTGAGTGATCATAGGGGTTTCGTGGACTCCCCCCTCCCCACACTTTCTCTCTCTCTCTCTCTCTCCCCCTCCTCTCTCTCTCTCTCTCTCTCTCTCTCTCTCTCTCTCTCTCTCTCTCTCTCTCTCTCTCTCTCTCTCTCTCTCTCTCTCTCTCTCTCTCTCTCTCTCTCTCTCTCTCTCTCTCTCTCTCTCTCTCTCTCTCTCCTCTCTCTCTCACATACACACAAGTACTATCTCTCACACACACACACACAACACAGAGAGAAACACACACAGAGAGACACACATACACAGATGCACAAACACACACAGACACACATACACACAGACACACACACCCATACACACACAAAACACACACACACACACACAAACACACATACATACACACATACACAAACACACATACACACAAACAGACACACACACACACATACACACACACAAAACACACAAACACACATACACACAAACACACAAACAGACACACACACACACACACACACACACACACACAACACACACACACACACACACACACACACGTATCCCCGTCCGTTCGTTTGAATGCCCTTTTTAGAGAAATTTGTTTTGTTTAAGGGACAAGGATGTAGGTGGAGCTGAAAGTTAAAGTTTGTTTATCTGTTTAACGACACCACTGGATCACATTGATTAATTAATCATCGGCTATTGGATGTCAAACACATGGTAATTAAGACAAGTAGTTATCAAAGGAAACCCGCTACATTTTTTCCTAATGCAGAAAGGCATCTTTTATATGCACTTTCCCACAGACAGGATACAATATTACGGCATTTGACCAGTTGTGGTGTACTGGGTGGAACGAGAAAAAATATCCCAATCAGTTGAATGGATCCACCGAAGTGGTTCGATCCTGCGACACAAGCACCTCAAGCGAGCACTCAACCGACTGAGCTAAATCCTGCCCCGCCCTTTTAACGACTCTTCTAATTCATTATCCACAACATCAACATTAGACTGCCCTGAAAACAGATCTCTGAGGATCTTTATTTTTTCTTAATTCTGGGAGCATGCCCTTGAACCGCACTATGGAATTTCGCTCTCTGTTGGAAGCTGAGTTTATTTGCCTTGGACAAACTCAAAACTGTCCTTTTTAAAATTTGGTAACCCACCCTCTCTTCATAAAATCCTGGATCCGCCCCAATGCTCTCATGAACATGCCTCAGTATTACCGTTCAGGAATAATTCTTGCTAACTGAATGAATGACAGTTGTAGCTCATGTGTTGTGACCGAATCCAGCGTCTAGCTGCTTCAGGGTCAAAGGTTAATCGAACTAAACTCAGACCATGTGTGCTATACTGCCCAGGCTGCTCGTTAACTTTACACGGATGTAGTAGTATCTGACGTGTTACCGTTGTGTTTGAATTTGTTTGAGACGTAGCCCAGAGGCCAAACACTGGCTTGATACGCGGTCGCTCTGGGATCGATCCCCTTCGGAGGGCCCATTGGGCTATTTCTCTTTCCGGGCAGTGCACTACGACTGGTATATCAAAGGCCGTATGTCCTATCCTCTATGTAGGATGGTGCATATAAAAGATCCCTTTCTACTAACGGAACAATGTAGCAGGTTTCCTCTCTAAGACTATATGTCAGAATTACCAAATGTTTGACATCCAATAGCCAATTATTAATAAATCATTGTTTTCTAGTGGTGTCTTTAAATGAAACAAACTTTAACTGAATTATTTAAAGCCACTTCGTTTGGCTTTCTGATTGATTGAAAACACATTTTATTTTGTAAACAACAAAACGATTGGACTCATATTGTCCAAGCTATTGGACCCTCTCCCTTATACTTTAAACTATAATACTTATGGCGCCAATTAAATTACTTAATTATCATATAATAGTAATGTATACACATATGTACATATAATATGTCTACGGAAATTTATTCTGATAACACATTGAGTGTGAGTGAAGACTTTCCCATGCTCCTATACCACTAACCCCGGGTTCGGTCTCTGGAGGCCAGGGGCCCAATCCGGGACAGAAATTACTTAGGACAATTTTGAAATTAAACCAATGGGGAATACGGATATTATATAATTAGTTTTTATTTGCGCAATTCCAAAAATAATAATTAATATAAAATATATAATCCATTTAATTTAAAACTGTCGCAAATTTAGAACGAGCATTTCAAAAATACAAATAGTTCAGAAACTCTTTATTTTAGCCCTATTATTATTTAGTAGGAGGTTGATTAAGGGAGGTTAAGCAGCCGCCACAGGGTCCCATTTCCCTCTATCTCAATAAAGTTAAAAACACGTATAAAATAAATTAAAACAAATTAAAAGAGCACGCTTGTAAACCTATCAATTTAAAAATATAAACACCCAATAAAAATTGAAAGCAGTTCATACAATATATTTGGTCGGCGAGGAGGGGGCTGTTACTGCCAGATAGCAACCCCATCATCAACCCGAAGTAAAAAAAAAAAAAATTCATTCAAACACCCACACCACAATATAAATTAATTTAAACATTAAAATACAATATACTATTTATATACAATATAATTAAAAGAATTTTTTTTTTTTTTTTTTTTTTTTTTTTTTTTTATATAAAATCTGGTACATTACATTAAAATAAAAAATCCAGCAAGCCAGGCGCGACATTGCAGACGGAAGGGGCGAAAGACCGGACAGTAGGGGCGCAGGTAACATCCTTCCAACCCCATAAGGGGTGAGGACCAAGCAATAATGAGTGCTATTACCTAGCCCACCAACAGTGATTATTTATTGTGGGTCCCACCGGCCTCGGTGGCGTCGTGGCAGGCCATCGGTCCACAGGCTGGTAGGTACTGGGTTCGGATCCCAGTCGAGACATGGGATTTTTAATCCAGATACCGACTCCAAACCCTGAGTGAGTGCTCCGCAAGGCTCAATGGGTAGGTGTAAACCACTTGCACCGACCAGTGATCCATAACTGGTTCAACAAAGGCCATGGTTTGTGCTATCCTGCCTGTGGGAAGCGCAAATAAAAGATCCCTTGCTGCCTGTCGTAAAAAAATCAGTAGCCTATGTGGCGACAGCGGGTTTCCTCTAAAAACAGTGTCAGAATGACCATATGTTTGACGTCCAATAGCCGATGATAAGATTAAAAATCAATGTGCTCTAGTGGCGTCGTTAAATAAAACAAACTTTACTTTTTTTTTTTTGTGGGTCCCATAAAAGGAACGGGCCTGCCACATTTGCACCAATCTAGCAATGCCTAGGCTATGGCAGGAACCGCCCCCAGGAGAACCCTATAATATTATATATTTATTTTAGATTGATATACAAAAGCGACCAACAACCTGTCTATTGTATTTTTATATTCTTTAGGTGGATTTAATAAATTATAAGCATTAAACTCTAATTTAATTTTAATAAAATAATTAACCAGTTTCAGTCTAATTTTGTCATGTTTAGTACATTTTATCAAAAAATGATTAACATCTTCAGTTTGGTGACATAACTTTTTAAATTTTAAATCTAACATCATTTAAAGCCGAAGAGACACCCATTCTAAGTCTTGCAATAATTCTAGTTACCTTAACATTAAAAGAAACTGGCCCAGGAGTAACTCATTGAAGAAAAGAAGGTATACAACAAAAATACATTTGATTAAAAAACAAAAGACAACAACAATAGTCTTTTTAATCATAAACGATGTCTTTTTGTATTACATTTTAGAATGTATAATGATAATAATAATAATAATAATAATAATGATAATTCTTATTATTCTTCTTATTCTTATTCTTATTATTATCATCATCATCATGATTATTATTATTATTATTGTACTGAGATCACTCAAAGTATTTCGGACACAAAATAGCCTCAATGTTTTTGTTTTTTTTATAATGGTGTGTGTAATATATTTTGTTTTAGTTTTCACCATAACAATAACCGAACCACATCGTGTCCAGTTGGAGTTCCTGCTTTCTTAAACGACGATATAGTTTCAGATTTTCTAATTACTACATTTAAATCAATCCAGATTTTAATAAACCTGTTCTCAAAAAGGTGATGATATGCTGTCCCGACTTCTTAACATGTAAGGGATTTTTGTGTACTACACTTTCTGCAAAACAATCAGTTAAGAAATCGCGAGCAACTTTTTATTTATTTATTTATTTTAATTACTTATTATTATTATTATTATTATTATTATTATTATTATTATTAATTTTAATTATTTATTTTAATTATTTATTTTATTATAATTATTATTATTATTATTTATTTATTTATTTATTTATTTATTTATTTATTTATTTTAATTTATTACGTTTTTGAAATCCCAATTCGTCTTTCACTTAAGTAGGCACATCCGTCTTGGTATGCCTTGCATATGTAATACCAGTTATGTCTTACATGTGTAATACCAGTTATGTCTTACATGTGTAATACCAGTTATGTCTTACATGTGTAATACCAGTTATGTCTTACATGTGTAATACCAGTTATGTCTTACATGTGTAATACCAGTTAGGTCTTGTCTGTGTAATACCAGTTTGTGTCTTGTTATGTGCTGTCAGTGTAACACCAGTCTGTGTCTTGTTGTGTCGTGTCTGTGTAATACCAATTTGTGTCTTGTTATAATCTTGCCTGTGTAATACCAGTTTGTGTCTTGTTATGTCTTTCTGTGTAACACCAGTTTGTGTCTTGTTGTGTCTTGTCTGTGTAATATCATTCTTGTGTATTGTTATGTATTGTCTGTGTAATACCATTGATGCGCCTCGTTATGTCTTGTCTTTGTAATGCCAGTTTGTGTCTTGTTATGTCTCGTCTTTGTAATGCCAGTTTGTGTCTTGTTATGTCTTGTCTGTGTAATACAAGTGTGTCTTGTTATGTCTTGTCTTTGTCATACCAGTGTGTGTCTTGTTATGTCTTGTCTGTGTAATACCAGTGTGTTTCTTGTTATATCTTCTCTGTGTAATACCAGTTTGTATCTTGTTACGTCTTATGTTTGTAATACCAGTTTGTGTCTTGTTACATCTTGTCTTTGTAATACCAGTTTGTGTCTTGTTACATCTTGTCTTTATAATACCAGTTTGTGTCATGTTACGTCTTATGTTTGTAATACCAGTTTGTGTCTTGTTACATCTTGTCTGTGTAATACTAGTTTTTGTCTTCTTATGTCTTGTCTGTGTAATACCAGTCTGTGTCATGTTGTATCTTGTCTGTGTAATACCAGTTTGTGTCTTGTTATAATCGAGCCTGTGTAATATCAGTTTGTGTCTTGTTATGTGCAATACCAGTTTGTGTCTTGTTATGTGCTGTCAGTGTAATACCAGGCTGTGTCTTGTTATGTCTTGTCTGTGTAATTCCAGTTTGTGTCTTGTTACGTCTTGTCTTTGACATACCAGTTTGTGTCTTGTTATGTCTTGTCTGTGTAATACCAGTTTGTATCTTGTTATAATCTTGCCTGTGTAATACCAGTGTGTGTCTTGCTCTGTCTTGTCTGTGTAATACCAGTGTGTGTCTTGTTATGTCTTGTCTGTGTAATACCAGTTTGTGTCTTGTTATGTCTTGTCTTTGTCATACCAGTTTGTATCTTGTTGTATCTTGTCTGTGTAATATCATTCTTGTGTATTGTTATGTATTGTCTGTGTAATACCATTGATGGGTATCGTTATGTCTTGTCTTTGCCATACCAGTGTGTGTCTTGTTATATCTTGTCTGTGTAATACCAGTTTGTGTTTTGTTACGTCTTATGGTTGTAATACCAGTCTGTGTCTTGTTATAATCGAGCCTGTGTAATATCAGTTTGTGTCTTGTTATGTGCAATACCAGTTTGTGTCTTGTTATGTGCTGTCAGTGTAATACCAGTCTGTGTCTTGTTATGTCTTGTCTGTGTAATTCCAGTTTGTGTCTTGTTACGTCTTGTCTTTGACATACCAGTTTGTGTCTTGTTATGTCTTGTCTGTGTAATACCAGTTTGTATCTTGTTATAATCTTGCCTGTGTAATACCAGTGTGTGTCTTGCTCTGTCTTGTCTGTGTAATACCAGTGTGTGTCTTGTTATGTCTTGTCTGTGTAATACCAGTTTGTGTCTTGTTATGTCTTGTCTTTGTCATACCAGTTTGTATCTTGTTGTATCTTGTCTGTGTAATATCATTCTTGTGTATTGTTATGTATTGTCTGTGTAATACCATTGATGGGTATCGTTATGTCTTGTCTTTGCCATACCAGTGTGTGTCTTGTTATATCTTGTCTGTGTAATACCAGTTCGTGTTTTGTTACATCTTATGGTTGTAATACCAGTCTGTGTCTTGTTACATCTTGTCTTTGTAATACCAGTTTGTGTCTTGTTACATCTTGTCTTTATAATACCAGTTTGTGTCATGTTACGTCTTATGTTTGTAATACCAGTTTGTGTCTTGTTACATCTTGTCTGTGTAATACTAGTTTTTGTCTTGTTATGTCATGTCTGTGTAATACCAGTCTGTGTCATGTTGTGTCTTGTCTGTGTAATACCAGTTTGTGTCTTGTTATAATCGAGCCTGTGTAATATCAGTTTGTGTCTTGTTATGTGCAATACCAGTTTGTGTCTTGTTATAATCGAGCCTGTATAATACCAGTTTGTGTCTTGTTATTTCTTGTCTTTGTAATACCAGTTTGTGTCTTGTTATGTGCTGTCAGTGTAATACCAGTCTGTGTCTTGTTGTGTCGTGCCTGTGTAATACTAGTTTGTGTCTTGTTATAATCTTTCCTGTGTAATACCAGTGTGTGTCTTGTTATGTCTTGTCTGTGTAATTCCAGTTTGTGTCTTGTTACGTCTTGTCTTGGACATACCAGTTTGTGTCTTGTTATGTCTTGTCTGTGTAATACCAGTGTGTATCTTGTTATAATCTTGCCTGTGTAATACCAGTGTGTGTCTTGCTCTGTCTTGTCTGTGTAATACCAGTGTGTGTCTTGTTATGTCTTGTCTGTGTAATACCAGTTTGTGTCTTGTTATGTCTTGTCTTTGTCATACCAGGTTGTATCTTGTCTGTGTAATATCATTCTTGTGTATTGTTATGTATTGTCTGTGTAATACCATTGATGGGTCTCGTTATGTCTTGTCTTTGCCATACCAGTGTGTGTCATGTTATATCTTGTCTGTGTAATACCAGTTTGTGTTTTGTTACGTCTTATGGTTGTAATACCAGTCTGTGTCTTGTTACGTCTTGTCTGTGTAATACCAGTTTGTGTCTTGTTATGTCTTGTCTGTGTAATACCAGTTTGTGTCTTGTTACGTCTTGTCTTTGTCATACCAGTTTGTGTCTTGTTACGTATTGTCTGTGTAATGCCAGTGTGTGTCTTGTTATGTCTTGTCTGTGTAATACCAGTTTGTGTCTTGTTACGTCTTGTCTTTGTCATACCAGTTTGTGTCTTGTTATGTCTTGTCTGTGTAATACCAGTTTGTGTCTTGTTACGTCTTATGTTTGTAATGTCTTGTTACGTATTGTCTGTGTAATGCCAGTGTGTGTCTTGTTATGTCTTGTCTGTGTAATACCAGTTTGTGTCTTGTTACGTCTTGTCTTTGTCATACCAGTTTGTGTCTTGTTACGTCTTGTCTGTGTAATACCAGTTTGTGTCTTGTTACGTCTTGTCTTTGTAATACCAGTTGTGTCTTGTTACGTCCTGTCTGTGTAATACCAGTTTGTGTCTCGTTATGTCTTGTCTTTGTAATACCAGTTTGTGTCTTGTTACGTCTTGTCTGTGTAATACCAGTTTTTGTCTTGTTATTTCTTATCTGTGTAATATCAGTTTTTGTCTTGTTACGTCTTGTTATGTCTTGTCTGTGTAATACCAGTGTGTGTCTTGTCTTTGTAATACAAGTTTATGTCTTGTTATGTCTTGTCTGTGTAATACCAGTCTGTGTCTTGTTATGTCTTTCTGTTTAACACCAGTTTGTGTTTTGTTGTGTCTTGTCTGTGTAATATCATTAATGTGTATTGTTATGTATTGTCTGTGTAATACCATTGATGTGTCTCATTATGTCTTGTCTTTGTAATACCAGTTTTTGTCTTGTTATGGCTTGTCACGTCTCGTTTGTGTAATACCAGTGTGTGTCTTGTTACGTCTTGTCTGTGTAATACCAGTGTGTGTCTTGTTATGTCTTGTCTTTGTAATATCAGTCTTGTCTGTGCAATACCAGTTTGTGTCTTGTTTCGTCTTGTCTGTGTAATACCAGTTTGTGTCTTGTTTCGTCTTGTCTGTGTAATACCAGTTTGTGTCTCGTTATGTCTTTTCTGTGTAATACCAGTGTGTGTCTTGTTATGTCTTGTCTTTGTAATACAAGTTTATGTCTTGTTATGTCTTGTCTGTGTAATACCAGTCTGTGTCTTGTTATGTCTTTCTGTTTAACACCAGTTTGTGTTTTGTTGTGTCTTGTCTGTGTAATATCATTAATGTGTATTGTTATGTATTGTCTGTGTAATACCATTGATGTGTCTCATTATGTCTTGTCTTTGTAATACCAGTTTTTGTCTTGTTATGGCTTGTCACGTCTTGTTTGTGTAATACCAGTGTGTGTCTTGTTATGTCTTGTCTGTGTAATATCAGTTTATGTCTTGTTATGTCTTGTCTGTGTAATATCAGTCTTGTCTGTGCAATACCAGTTTGTGTCTTGTTTCGTCTTGTCTGTGTAATACCAGTTTGTGTCTTGTTTCGTCTTGTCTGTGTAATACCTGTTTGTGTCTTGTTACGTCTTGTGTTTGTAATACCAGTTTGTGTCTTGTTACGTCTTGTCTGTGTAATACCAGTGTGTGTCTTGTTATGTCTTGTCTGTGTAATACCAGTCTGTGTCTTGTCTGTATTAATACCAGTTTGTGTCTTGTTATAATCTTGCCTGTGTAATACCAGGTTGTGTCTGGTTATGTCTTGTCTGTTTAATATCAGTTTGTGTCTTGTTGGTCTTGCCTGTATAATATCAGTTTGTGTTTTGTTTTGTTTCATCTATGTAATACCAGTTTCTTAGACAGGAAAAAAACCAGACACGAATTTTACTCATTGATTTTTGCAGTCACCCTTCAAACAAATTATATTGTTACGTATGTTCGAGGTTAACCAGCCGCAGCCGCCTATTAGAATGACTATCGATAATTGGTTAAATACAGACACGATCGACCCCCTCTCGATTCGTCCACGGTGTTTTCAAACAAGTCTACGCTTCCGGTATGTCAAATAGTTTCACTTTGAATGAGATGAATGGATTATTCTGTATAGGAAGTCTTCGTATTGAAGACGTAATTCTGTAATTCCGAGGGAACCAGACATGCAAACGAGATGTTACTCGCGAAAATTGAACATGTCACTCATATATATGTTTCTGAAAGCTAATACACTGGAGTGTATAGCAAGCGGAGCGAATCAGGGAGGGTGTGGACAGGGGCGGAGGGATGTCTTGATGGATATTATTGCCTCGGAATCAAGGTGAATAGGTGTGTCGACTTTGGATCCTTGTTACGTTTGGTTTTCTGGGGTGGGGATGGGGCGAGTGGGGCCTTGGGAACGTAAGAATTAATGGACAAAATCAGTTGTAATATATCTTCTTCTTTGTTATACTTTTCCTCTTCTTTACTTCATTTTGATCTTCATTATATTGTTCTTTTTCTTTCTTCTTTTTTTCTTGGTCCGTTTTTCTTCTTTTCGTCCTCTTGTTCTTTATCTTCTTCTTCTCATTGTTTTCTTCTTTTCGTCCTCTTGTTCTTTATCTTCTTCTTCTCATTGTTTTCTTCTTTTCGTCCTCTTGTTCTTTATCTTCTTCTTCTCATTGTTTTCTTCTTTTCGTCCTCTTGTTCTTTATCTTCTTCTTCTCATTGTTTTCTTCTTTTCGTCCTCTTGTTCTTTATCTTCTTCGTCTCATTGTTTTTCTTCTTTTCGTCCTCTTGTTCTTTATCTTCTTTGTCTCATTGTTTTCTTCTTTTCGTCCTCTTGTTCTTTATCTTCTTTGTCTCATTGTTTTCTTCTTTTTCTTTTTTTTGTTTCCTCTTCTCCTTCTTTTATTGATCGTTTTCTTTCTTCTTTTCTTCTTCATCCTATTCTTCATCTTATTCTTTCAACGTGCTCCAGTGGTGCCATTAAACAAAACAAACTTCTTCATCCTATTCTCTTTTTTTTTTCAACATATTTTCTTCTTCATTCTCCCCACTCCCCACTCCCAATACGTTTTCATTTAATTATTCATTGTTATTTTCGTTTTGGACAAGGACCTGCGGTTCCCTATAGACAAGACAGTATAATTAACAATCTAGTTTTCATATATTGCTAGTATTCGAAAATAACATATTTTTTCACCTCAGACAGTCCTTTGTACCCAAATTATTAACATTATAATGAACGTAATAGCCACTTCAGCATTTATTTCACAAATATACCACAAATAAAAGACATATTATTTTAAAACGGGAAACCACAAAAACTCATTATTTCCCAGACTAAAGCTATTCATTTGCAGACGACAAACCCGACTACACTAGCAAATTGTTCGGCAATTTATCACAGACTGGCGACTCGTTATATATTCATAGTAAAAGTTACAATTTAACGATCACAGGAAAATCCCTTGAAATCATCAACTCATCAACGTGTCGGCAATAGCCGAGTAAATTGACATCGGCTTTCGAATCGTCATTAAACAACCGAGTTTTTGTCTGGCCGTACAAACTAACTCAAACAGCAGAAATGTTTTTATCAATTTTTATCAGTATACCAAGGTCCAATGCATCAATTTCCTTTCGTGTATTGGTTTTTGTTTACGCCAGCGATTATTCATATTGCCGGGGACATGTGGGTTTGCGGCAAGCACGTACACGTTTTGTCACTTTCTGCGACTAACACTTAAAAGTCGATATCGTTATTATGCCGGCGCGGGCCAAACTGATATAACTAATTTCCCAGCTAACACGGAAACATTGTTTTGAAACCGTCTGCTTGGCGGACATTTTAGATCTCCGCGATAGATTGACCGGATGTAGTTATACTCGAATATGAAATTGGTTCGAGGCTATCAATATCGGAAGTCAAATGTCACGTTGTATAGCTTTGTATGTTGAATGCTGAGCGTTAAGAGGTATATTGAATTAAAGACACATATTCATATTGTATTACTGAATTGTGCTTGTATAATGAAGAAGAAAGAAAGAAAGAAATGTTTTATTTAACGACGCACTCAACACATTTTATTTACGGTTATATAGTGTCAGACATATGGTTAAGGACCACACAGAATTTGAGAGGAAACCCGCTGTCGCCACTACATGGGCTACTCTTTCCGATTAGCAGCAAGGGATTTTTTATTTGCACATCCCACATGCAGAATAGCACAAACCGTGGCCTTTGTTGTACCAGTTATGGATCACTGGTCGGTGCAAGTGGTTTATACCTACCCACTGAGCCTTGCGGAGCACTCACTCACGGTTTGGAGTAGGTATCTGGATTAAACATCCAATGCCTCAACTGGGATCCGAACCCAGTACCTACCAGCCTGTAGACCGATGGCCTAACCACGACGCCACCGAGGCCGGTTAATGAAGAAGAAGAAATATAGTGATCATAACGTAATTAAAGGGACAGACCCTAGTTTCAACCAGAGAAAAGCAACACTAAATTTATTTAATCTACAAACCTGTAACACATTTGGATAAAGTTACAATTGAGTGAAACTCGAGTCTGTGACTTTGAAATGGTGAAATACCCTCTAAACATTAACTAAAAGACGATTGATAACTGTTACTTCTCAGACGCCCGTGCGTTTTTAATAATATGATAAATACATTTTGTGATATTAAAAACACCAGAAACACCAAAAACACTTCGAATGTACGGAAACTGATCATCTAAACGATAAAATCTAAGTAAAGTATGATTTCAGTTGTCAAAAACGGCTGTTATAGTCAAAAGTATGCCTTAGTGTTTAAAAACTAGGGTATGTCCCTCTAAAGTGCATATTGAATGGAAACAGGGATGATGAACATAAACAGCTATGCTGCATTTGAGACATGCGGAATCAAATCTATATTCAGAACAAAAGAGTCTGAAGGTATAAAAGTCTTCTTTACATTATAACTGTAAAACATTACAACAAAAATGTTAAATGGTTTCACAAATGATCAGGGATAATGTTAAATATTTTGTTCTACTCACAGGACCAATAAAATCCATTTATCGTTATTTGCATTCATTACAAAAAAAACCTCCACCCAAAACCCCCAGAAATACAGAGATGGCAGCTTTGAAATATTTGTAAAAGAAACGAAAGAACACAACCAAAACATCCAAAATATGCGATCTTGTGCCAAAACCTGTGCACAGATTTTAAAAGTAAGAAAAAGTTATTTATTTGAAAAGTTGTAACTATTATATTTAATGTTTTATCTTTCATTTTAATGTTCTTTTATTTGTATAATATTATCGTCTCTCATAACTCTGTATTGGGTGGCTTTTAAAATATTATGTATATTGTTTTATATGTTTATATAACATGTATGTAATTTTTAAAACGGTGAGACGGGAATAAAATATTGAATTGAATCCAAACAAACAAAACCAAAAATAAAAAAGCATAAAACGAAACACAGCAAAAAGGAAACGAATCAGAACAAAACAAAAGAAAACAAACAAAATGAAAAAAAAAAAAAATTCAAACAAAACAACACAATTAAGCAAACATTAGACAAAAGGAAAATACAACCGAATACCAAAGAAAACAAAGCACGAAATGACACAACCCCAGATACAGACACTGACTCATTTTCCGACATAATGTCTCAACATCGGACGTGTAGTCTCGTTAATGGAAAACTTTATTAAAATTCTGTCGACAGTTGTCATTATGCCTTTGATTCACTTTTACCGTTTGCCACGCACACAGACAGTGATGGGGCGCGCTCTCTATCAAAGATGAAGTTAATTGAAACGCGCGCCCCGTTGCACCAGGCGTGTTAATCCCGGACAAAACGGTATCTGTCTCCAGATCAATGAAACTAATGTGTCTTAGTATACCTCGCATTAATAGAAGAAAAACATAACAGATGACTTTATTAATTATCATTCTGTCTGTCTGTCTATCTATTTACCTTTCTATAGACTATCTATACTGTGTATGTCAGTTATCTTTGCCTCTATCTATATGTCTATCTGTCTGTCTATCTATCTATCTATCTGTCTATATCCATATTTATACGTCATTAATATATTTATCTATCAATCAGTCGGTCGGACAGTCTGTCGGTCTCTCTCTCTCTCTCTCTCTCTCTCTCTCTCTCTCTCTCTGTCTGTCTGTCTGTCTGTCTGTCTGTCTGTCTGTCTGTGTCTGTCTCTGTCTGTCTGTCTATCTTTATATTTCATTCATCTATCTATCTATCTGTCTATCTATCTATTTATATATCTATCTATATGTCTGTCTATCTATTTATCGTATTAATCCCGCACAAAACGGTATCTGTCTGCAGATCAATAAAACTAATGTGTATTAATATACCTCACATTAATAGAAGAAAAAACATAACAGATGACGTTGTTAGTTATATATCTGTCTGTCTGTCTGTTTAATCTTTCTATAGACTATCTATATATGTGTATTTATTTGCATTGTATGTCTCTCTGTTTATCTGTCTGTCTATCTATATTTTTATCTGTCTGGCTGGCTGGCTGGCTGGCTGCCTGTCTGCCTATCTATCTATCTTATCTATCTATCTATCTATCTATCTATCTATCTATCTATCTATCTATCTATCTCTCTATCTCTCTATCTATCTATCTATCTATCTATCTATCTATCTTATCCATCTTATCTATCTGTAGCTAATTAATTAATTAATCTACGTGTCTGTCTATCTATTTATTTATCACATTAATAGAAGAAAAACATAACAGATGACGTTGTTAGCTATATATCTGTCTGTCTGTCTATCTGTTTAATATTTCTATAGTCTATCTATATATGTGGATTTATTTTGCATAAACTATCTATCTATCTATATATATATGTATATATATATATATATATATATATATATTATATATATGTATTTATTTCTACATTGTATGTCTCTCTGTCTGTCTGTCTATATTTCTATCTGCCTATATATTTATCTATCTGTCTATCTGTCTATCTATATATCTATATATCTATATATATATATATATACTCGCGGAAAAAAGTTCCTGTGCACCAAAAATAATTGCATATAGAGTATAATTTACTTGAAATCTGGTCATAAAAGAATTCAGTAAATAAACGTGCAACCACATCCTTCCATATTCCAGCAGGGCGTACTCCCATTTGGTCGAATTCCCATTTGGTCGAACTGCTAAAACAACAATATATATGGTTCAATGGTCTTACTGACATGCATGTTGTTACCTCAGTCATTATAACGAACTGTTCCTGATTATTTGGAAACCAAGTATTATTGTATATATGTTATAGATATCGCTTAACGCATAAAGTATGCAAATATAACAAATATCGAAATAATCCATGTATTGAATATAGTGAATGTCTGTAAATAATTAAAAAAGAAGGTCTCCATCTAAAAATGTTTATTTCACAAAATGCAAAACATTTTTCAACATTTTAAAATATTCATTCTTTTAAATGTCCACTTAAGCAGCAGTTTCTTTGAGAATGTTACACTCACAATGTCACAATCACTGCAGCTTCATGAGGTGACCAATGGCGTCCAGGTACTGCAGGGGTGTCTTGGTTCTGTCAGTGTATAAACATAAAAAGGCCATGTTCATTACATACACAGGTAATCAGGTAGTGATTATATAACAGACGAGTACTTATTTTTCGACCAATTGGCATTTCGACCAATTGGGAATTCGACCAAATGGGACGACACCCCCAGCAGTGCCCAGTCATTTGCACGAGCTATTCATGCTTTGTGATTTTTCTTATCATTGGACACTAAAACTATTGTATGGATTTTCATCACTCAGAAAAATACTTTTGTTGGCATCTGATCGTCGACAGTGTGATGTCACGCCTCCAAGAAAATTAACTTCTTCGAAAGATGGGTATCATTGCAGTTAGAATGGCACAAACGTTGTTGCTAGTCATTTTGGTGTTCATTGGTGTTCATCAGAAACCTATGCAGTGTCTGCGGAGATGTTCTCGACAGTTTAGGAATACTAGGTATCTTCCATGTTTGCCGAGTCGACACGTGACGTTCTGTTATATTCTAATAGATAAATTTTATAACTGTTGTCGTTATTAATATTTTTCCTGTCTGGTTATCCATGTTCACTAGCTTTTCTGTTTCCCTTGAGTGTGTATTCTATATACATGATCTCCTATCTATATACTTATATATCATATCTGCAGCTCAGTTCTCTTCTTCCTACTTCTATATCTTCTGTTCTGTCTTCTGTCTACTATCCTGTCTTTCTCTCTCTCTCCACTATTAGTTCTTCCTCTCTCTTATCTTACTCTCTCTCTCTCTTCTCTCTCTTCTAATTATCTTATTCTCTCTTCTCCATTCCTCCCTCCCCTCTTCCCCTATCGTCCCCCTTTACTCTCTCTATTCTCTCCTCCTTCTTATCTCTTCTTCTCTATTATCTCCTCTCATCTTTCTCTCTCTCTTCTTCTCTCCTTCTCTCCTCTCTCTCTCCCTCTCTCTCTCCCTCTCTTTCCCTCTCTTTCTCTTTCTAATATCTATCTATCTAAATCTCTCTCTTCTCCTCTCTGCTTTCTCGTCTCTATCTTCCTTTTCTTTTCTTCGTCTCTCTCTTCCTATCTCTCTCTCAATCTATATTTCCTCTCTCTCCTCTCTCCTCTCTGTTGTCTTTCTCTCCCCTCCCTCCCCTTGTGTTTATTTTTTCCCTCCCCCCCTTTCCCTCTCCCATTTCCTTCTCCTCCTCCTCTCCTCTTCTTCTCTCTTTCCCTTCTTTCCTCTCTTTACTCTCCCTCATCTTCTTCTCTCGTTCCCTTTCCCTCCTCTTCCCTTCTCCCTCTATCTCTCCCCTCTCTCTCTCTTCCTTCTTCTCTCTTTCTCTCTCTCTCTATCTCTCCTACTTTCTCTCTTCTCTCTCTCTCTTCTCTCTCTCCCCCCTCCTCTCTCTCTCTCCTCTCTCTTTCTCTCTAATTCTCCCTCTTATCTAATATCTCTATTCTATCTTCTCTCTCTTCTGCTCTCCTCCTAATCTCACTTCTGTCTCTCTCTTCTCTCTCTACTCGAGCTTCCCTCGAGCTCTCGCGTTCTCATCTCTACTCACCTTCTCTCTCTAGATTTACGTCTTCTTTCCTACCTTGAATTCTCTTCCCCCTCTTCTTCTCCTTACTCTCTCTCTCTCTCCTCTCTCTCATCTCTCGCTCTCTTCTCTCTTCCCGCTCTCTTCTCCTCTCTCTAGTCTCCTGTCTCTCAGCTCCCTCTTGCTCCTCCCCTGCGGAGAGAGCTCTCTCTCTCTCTATCCTCTCCTCTCCACTCTCTCTCCTTTCTATTAGTTCCCTCACTGCATCCTCTACCCTACTCTTAATTCTCGTTCTCTATTTCGTCTCATCTCTCTTTTCCTCTTCTCTCTTTCTATCTACTCTATCCTATCTAACTCTCTTTCTCGCTTGCTACTCTCCGACTATATTTTTCTTTTAAATTCCTATTATCTCTTCCTTCGAATCTCTTCATAATCTCTCTCTCGAGCTACTGTCCTCTGTCGGTCTGTCTGTCTGTCTGTCTGTCTGTCTCTCTCATCTCTCTATCTCTCTTCTCTCTCTTACTACTATCTCTCTTCCTTCTCTCTCTCTTCTTCTCTCTCATCTGCTCTCTCTCTCTCGATACGATATATCTATATATATAGATCTATATTATATATAATATTATTCCGTATGTTGTAGTATGTATATGGATCGTTTGTATGTTCGTATGGTATGAGCTATATATGGTATGTACCGTATGTAGTATGTGTGCTGTATGTTATGTATTATGTGTATTGTAGGTATGTGATGTGTATGTGTATCTGTCTGTATTATGGTTGTCATATGGTATATATGTATGTGTATGTGTATTATGTTATAGTGTATGATCTGTGTCTGTATGATATGTATACTGATATATGTATATGTATCTGTATATGTATATGTATATGTATATGTGTTATGTATATATATATGTATATACTCATATCGTATGTATATGTATATCTATAGGCTATAGTATGTATATGTATATGTTATATATATATTATATTATATACCCACTCATACTATTATCTATATATCAGATATATTATGTATATATAATATATGTATGATATATATGTATATATATATTTCATTATATATTCTATATATATATATATATATATTATATATAGATTATATATATACGCTACATCTATATATCTCCTATAAGTACGTTTATATATATATATATATTATATATATATATATATATATATATTCGTCTGTCGTGATATGTATGTATGTCTATCTATTCTATACACTCCAAACATCGTTGTTGCCAATCTCTGTAATTGTCACGAATTACTAATCTAACTGTCATGTCCATCACGGGTCCCAGGTTTTCCCCCATGTATTTTTAACAAACTATTACATACATATCGAGAGCGCTAATTCCGAATAAAATCCCAGCTACATACATAAAACACTAAACCACCACACCCATTTCCTATCTCGCATGTATCCTAAGGTTCTTATCAGAGGAAAGATGAGGGAAGTAGAAAAGGAATGGTTGTTAGATGACAGATTACACATTTTAAATTACAGCTATGTTCAACACAGTTGGTGTCTGCTATACTACTATTTTCACACTTGGTAGAGAAAGACTTAGGAATCCCAATGTCATTATTCAGGCTATTCCTATCATTATTTTGTTTTTGTAAAACCAGCAAGTACTATTTTATTTGCACTTCCCCTTAAAAGAACAGTACATACCACGACCTTTGATTGAAAAAATTATTATACTGACTTGAGATCAAAAGCAGTGTAGCAAAATAATCAATTACATGTGTAATTGGGAATAAAAACAAAAACATCATACAATATTCCATCAGGAGCAATCGATCCTGCGATCCCCGGCACTCGAGTCGAAAGCTTTACCACTGAACCACATACAGCCTTTTTACTCCCAAAATGGCAAAACATTTGGAACTATATTTATACCAATGTATTGCAAAAATATGGCACAACGTTTGTGAAATTTCATCTATTGACTTCATTGGTGGCATAATTATGTTACCACTCGTAATATTAAATAACACCATTACACCTATGGGCACTTCATTTCTTCATTTCTGAATACCAGAAACAAGAGAAAAAATAAAAACAAAGAAGAAATAATTGTAACATAACTAAGACTTTTTTTTCATCTGGAAATGCGTTAGGAAAACAAACCAACGAAATGGGTAACTCCACAATTCGGTAATGGATTCCGACGTAAACGGGGCAGACTCGTATGTGTTTCGTTTTAAGCCTTTCTAAACTCGAGACCTGTTGCTGTGAAGTAAGTCGAGTTTTAGTTCGTAAATATAGAAAACATTTTTCTCGTCTCAGGTGTTACGAATCAGGAATTCTTTGTCTTCACTCCAAGTCCAATGAGATAGAAGATACGAAGTGTTTTGTTACACTACTTTTATTGCGAAAGAATGAAGTTGGCAAGTCTCTAACAGAGTCAGGGGATGAGACGTAGTCCAGTGGTAAAGCGCTCGCTTCATGCGCGTTCGGTTTGGGATCAATCGCCGTCAGCGGCCCTTTTGGGCTATTTTTCGCTCCAGCCAGTGCACTACGACTGGTACATCAAAGGCCGTGGTATGTGCTATCCTGTCTATGGGATGGTGCATATAAAAGATCACTTGCTGCTAATCGAAAATAGTAGCTCATGAAGTGGCGACAGCAGGTTTCCTTTCTCAATATATGTGTGGTTTTTAACCATATGTCCGACGCCATATAACCGTAATTAAAATGTCTTGAGTGCGTCGTTAAATAAAACATTTCCTTCCTTCCTTCCTAACAGAGCCAAGTAAACATCCTCGCGTAAAGAAACCCGTGATGTGTGTATGAGATTCCATAATTCGAGCGACAACACCATTTACAGTTTTAAAATCGTAGATCTGCACAAGGAAGAGTTCGTAGGACGTTTAGACAAGACCATGATTATTCTCATCAGTATCGGCCAGATGACTTCTCTATAGGATTGCCACTCCATAGGACGATGTATATTTCCCATTTCGTCTTTATGAGGACTGCCACTCATCCAGTACAAGAGTGTGTACATTTAGGCGATTATAACGGAAACATGCGCTCATTAACCTGTGAAAACATGGCTGATATCACAAGATGTACTAAAACATATTTGATGAATAACTGAATATAATTATATAGAGAATAACTAGTTAATGACGTAGGGTATCGGCTTTATCCTGTGACGGTGAGAATGCCGTCAGCGGCCCCTTTGTACTATTTTTCGCTTCAGCCAGTGCACCACGACTGGTACATCAAAGGCCGTGGTATGTGCTATCCTGTCTATGGGATGGTGCATATAAAAGTACACTTGCTGCTAATCGAAAATAGTAGCCCATGAAGTGGCGACAGCAGGTTTCCTTTCTCAATATATGTGTGGTCCTTAACCATATGTCCGACGCCATATAACTGTAGTTAAAATGTCCTGAGTGCGTGACAGTGAGAATGGGAAATTTCTCATTCGGCCTAACATGATAAAGCCGATATCCTACGTCATTAAATAGTTATTATCGTTATCCTGCAAACCATAAACATTTAGGGGAAAAGCTATTATTTCTGTCATTTCAGCTACATTGTACGACGATTGTACCATGACCTAGAGGTGAAATGAGCCATTTTGTAATCTAGCTATGCATGTGACGTAACATGCGTGACGTCAAAAGTCATAATCTGCTAGTATACGCTTATGACTTTGCTTTAATAGGACATCGTAATCGACTAATAGAAACAGTTCTTTCAGGATAAAATATATTATACACAAAAATTAGAAAACAAATGTTAAGAACATCTGTTGAGCCATAGTCTCTATGAAAAACGCCAACACATTGTTGTTGTTTTTGGGTTTTTTTTAATTTACTCCTTGTCTCTCTATATTTGTTTTAAATTTTAAATACACCAAGTGAATAATGCATTACACCATGATATTTATGCGGTGCTGATTTGCAAAGTGGAGGAAAGTACACTCGTATTTCAATTTGGTTCAGTAGTTATATCAGTTACTGTATCCCTTGTGCTCCGCTTTCTTCTCAGCTCAGTCAGTTGAGTGCTCGCTTGAGGTGCTTGCGTCGCAGGTTTGAACCACCTCAGTTAATCTATTCAACTGATTGGACTTTTTCTCGTTCCAACCAGTGCACAACAACTGGTTAAGGGCCGTGGTATGTGCTTACCTGTCTGTGGCAAAGTGCATATAAAAGATCCCTTGCTGCTTTAGAGAAATGTAGCGGGTTTCCTCTGAGATGACTACGTGTCAGAATTTTACCAAAAGATTAATTAATCAATGTGTTCTAGGGGTGTCGTTAAACAAAACAAACTTCTTCATCTTCTTCTTTTAATGGACATTTAATGAAACGGACTAAAACAATTGGTTTGTATTATCTCGGTAACTCACTAACCTTTGCATTTAATTATTTATTCACCGTAAGCACAGCGGCTTATTGGTATAAACAAAAAATAGTAGTAAACATACAATATCACATGCATTTACAATTAGGATAATAAATAATATATACGCATATACATATATATATATATATATATATTATATATATATATATATATATATATATACCACACACACACACACACACACACACACACACACACACACACATACATATACATACACACACACACACACACACACACACATATATATATATATACATATATATATATATATATATATATATATATTATATATATATGGAAGGACATATGTCTGTAATAATATGTAGCCGAGATGTGAGTCCACAAACAGCGTGCTTGAACCGTGGGTGTATTATAATAGCATTATTACAGACATCGCTGTTTAAGGAGAACTATTACTCGCATTCCCCATCACTCACAGATTAGAATAGTACAAACAGACTAATTTGATCTCCTCTTGACATGTCAATTCATATGGTATCAGGGCGGGAAATAGCCCAGCGGTAAAGTCCTCGCTTGATTTGCGGTCTAGGATCGATCCCCGTCGGTGGGCCCGGTGGACTATTTCTCGTTCCGGCCTGTGTACCACGGCTAGGTATATCAAAGGCCGTGGTATGTCTGTGGGATGGTGCATACAAAAAGTCCTGGATTGTCAACTGTCACAAAAGGCCAGGCAAGCGAACACCCTGATCCTTGCTACTAATGGAAAAATGTAGCGGGTTTCCTCTGTAACACTAAATGTCAAAACAATTACTAAAATGTTTGACATAAATAGCCGATGATTAATAAATCAATGTGCTCTAGTGGTGTCGATAAACAAAACAAACTTTCTTACATGCATCACCGTTTATGGGGAGATATTAATTCCCATTACTCACGGATTAGTACAAGAAGACTAGTAATTTTAACTCTTCTTGGCATGTGAATTCAATGGTATCAATACTAGTAGAATCTATCACCGTTGTGAGGTATAGATGAGGCAATTCCAACCCGAGGGACAAAACATTTTGTAGCGGGTTTCCTCGGCTGTAACACTAAAATGTCTGTGGGATGTCAAAAAAAATTACTAAAATGTTTGACATAAAATAGCCGATGATTAATAAATCAATGTGCTCTAGTGGTGTCGATAAACAAAACAAACTTTCTTACATGCATCACCGTTTATGGGGAGATATTAATTCCCATTACTCACGGATTAGTACAAGAAGACTAGTAATTTTAACTCTTCTTGGCATGTGAATTCAATGGTATCAATACTAGTAGAATCTATCACCGTTGTGAGGTATAGATTATAAGACTCCATCATATGCGGTCATGTGGGATAGAAAAAGTACACCCGAGGTGGTGAAAATTGTCACCACCGAGAGTGTACTTTTTCTATCACACATGGCCGTGTATGATGGTATCTTTTTCTCTCATTCATTCGGTATATAAACCATTATTTTACACGAACAGACAAAGATGGCTGAACAAGTAACTTTTTTCATTTGACCATTTTACCATAAATAAACTACACTATCGTATTTGCCGTGTTTGTTTTCATGTGTTAAATAAGATTTAACACTACAAATTAACAAGATAGCTTTTAAAATGAAGATTTTAATAACAAAATATTAATTTACATCTGTGTCTAATGACCTCACGTTACCACCTCACATTAATATGACGTCATATATTACCAACGACGTCATGTTAAACGCAAGCGCGTTTAAGATAGAAATTTCTTACATGGCTTTCTTTCATGGGATACCTCTGTTCCATATACCTGAGAATGAGAGAAAAGGCAATTCCAACAAGAGGGACAAAATGTTTTTTGCGATGGCCGAAGTTTACCGAAGCCCTTACAAAAACATTTTTTCTAGAGGGTTGGAATTGCCTTATCTATACCTCACAACGATTGATTCTTTTTCTTGCCCATTTAATTACAGTAACAAAACATTAATTTTGTAAGCTACGTACGGTCTGTTTATTGTTGGAACGATTCGTAAACATTTCACCTACAAACAATGAAACTCATTTAATCATACACTGAAAAATATAGTCCAACTTATGCAACGACATAAAAATGTAACAACTTAGCAATAAATATAAAGTTCAAAATATTAATTTGTTTAAATATTTTTAAAACAATGATACAACGTGAAATGGCAAACAGAATTCTGAAAACCATGAGTTATTACGTCAATCGTTGTAAACATGAGTTATGACGTCACGCGTATATAGAAGTCGTCTAGACCTCGGTTTGGACAGATTTATCTATCCCTAGGGTCAGACAGATTTTTCTAGCACCGTGCAAAGCTGGATAACCCTGCCCAGTGGGCAAGGAGAACCTATCTTAACTGGCTCCTCATAATCAAAGTTAGGGAGAACAATTAATCAGTTCCCTCGTTTGTTTTTACGGTGACGTCTGAATCATATGCACTTGCGCTGATGACATTTTTGTTCACTTCCGGCGAAATATTACAGACCAGTGGCCCATTTCACAGAACATCGTAAGTTTACGTGTGCGACTAGCAGTTATAACGGTCATACGTTTACATGTCTTTGGCATCTATTTCACGCAAAACAACTACATCATTTTATGGACAGAATTAAATGAAATGCGGTATTTCTAACAATATTTGTTGTACTATAATAGTAATAAGAATCATGGTTTAGTCGTAGATTTACGTTTACGTGTAAAACTAAGCTTACAATGTTTTGTGACATTTGCCCCAGATCTGGAATCGTTTTCTGATTTTCATCGTTTTTTTCTATCACCCCAGCCCACTAATCTGTACTCCGTGAAGTGATACCAGACGCATTTAGTTGCTCTACTGCAGACGACAACACTTTGCAGCAGACGAAAAGAGTGTCAATACTGAATATCAAAAGATGAGTCGCCATGGGTTTTTTTCTTCAACGGGGATTTTTATACTGAACACAGCGGATATCACTGAGAGCATTTCAAGTGGATAATTTTTCTTCATTCAAAGAATCTTTTTCTTGGAAGCAAATCGCCAAACGCACTCGCGTTTTTATAGAGCTAATAGTCTGGATTTTACCCTCTCGTGGAACAAGAGAAAATATCGCACGTAATGGCGGTCCATTGGAAAGCGGTTCGTGGGCGCTTGCATTGAAGTTATCGGCAAATGGCCACTTGAAGTGAATAGGAATCTGTTTTCTTTCATACGTTCAGTGTAGTGGATCTTATTCCTTGTTATAAGCAATTAACACAAAAGACTGAGCTATGAGTTAGCATTTTTATTACAGGAAATGATAAAGATATTTAACCTCTTTTCTTTTTCTTGTTCCTTTTAAATTTGTTTTCGATACTTTTTTAAAGATTTGTAAATCGGCGCCTTGATGGTTCAGTTTGGAATCACAATCTTTGAAAACAGTCTGCGTATTTTTTATTATCAATGCCATTTCATGAAATCAAATGTAAAAAGAAATAGAAGTAAATAACGAATAAGTATAATTAGTAAAGGACTATTAGTTTGTCCCAGAGATCATAGCACCAAGTTAATATTTGAAGAGTTAATGTTCAAATGCGAAGCACGCCAATTTCCAAATTTTCGAGTTAGCAGTGAAAGTACAATCATGTTAGTATACTGATGTTAGCGGCATAGGCGTGTGGGCTCCCATTTTTGTATGGTGGATGGGGGGAAGGCTCGCTTTTGCCCGAATGAAACGAAAATGCCAGAATCTGCATAACAACATTTATTGATATTAGCATTATTACTAAACAACTATATAGGGTTGCAGACAAATCACTACGCATTGTTGCATATATTACAACTTATTTTGAGGGTAGAATGATGGAAATGCATGGTAAAAATGTCTGACATTTTGCCCGAATATCGGTGTAATGTTTCCCGAATTTGGGGTTTTGTTCCGGCACTAGGGGGACAGTTGCCCCATAGCTCCCTCCCTCCTTGCGTCTCGTACGCTTATGGTTGGCGGTGAAAGTACACTGATGTTAGTAGGACAAACGAATGCTACAATATAGTTTCCGTAACATGCGATCCGGCATCATTCGTAACAATTCGTTGTGGTCCGTAGAGGTCCGTAGCTGTCTCTGATCAATCGTAGTAGTACTTGTCCAAAAATTCATCATAGATCACACAACCGTAGTACATCCTTAATGATCCGTAGAAGAACGTATTAATCTGTTCTAATCCGTAATACACCGTACTTAAACCGTACTTAATCGTAGAAATCCCCGGCCTCAAGTCCCTGTTACACTGTCAAGGATCAGAACGTCGGGTTAGCCTCGGATACGATCCGGCATCATTCGTGACAATCCGCTGTGGTCCGTAGCGACCCGTAGCGCTCCCCGTTGTCAACTAACCCCTATCCTTAAAGGGACATTCCCGAGTTTGCTGCTATTTTTAAGATGTTATCGACTAACAGAGACTTTTTAACGATTGTAATTACATATCAAATATATTTTTCTGCATAAAATATTAGTGGCTTTATATTAAACGTGTTTTTGATTGTTCTAATATTTGTACTAGATTAAATTTCTTTTTTTCCCCTAAAATATACTTTTTTCATAAGTACGAAATCATTTGTTCACAAAATCCAGTTAGGGCTTCTTACAAATATTAAAACGACCAGAAACACATTGAATATACAGACACTGATATTCTAAACAAGAAAATATATTTAATATGTAAGTTTAATCGTAGAAGATTGTATTAGTCGGAAACATCTTACAATGCAGCAAACTCAGGAATGTCCCTTTAATAATCCTTGGCTTATCCGTAGAAAACCGTAGTTAAACCGTGGTGCATCCGTAGGGGACCGCGGATAGACCACTATCCGGGGTCATCCGTAAGGTTTTCGTCCGTCGTGGATCCGGCCAGACGATCCGTGACAGTGTGACCGGGGCTTTAGATAGGATAATAAAACTCTGCTTCCTGTGATATGTGGTCTGTCATGTTGCAGCAAAATTCAAGTTGTTGTTTTTTTTCCTTTTCTTCACAAAATCACTTAAATGGACACTTCATTCGTTTTGTTTAACGACTCCACTTGAACACGGGCGGGACGTAGCTCAGTGGTACAGCGCTCGCCTGATGCGCGATCGATCTAGGATCGATTCCAGTCGGTGGACCCATTGGGCTATTTCTCGTTCAAGCCAGTGCTCCACAACTGGTGTAACAAAGACCGTGGTATGTACTATCCTGTCTGTGGGGTGGTGCTTATAAAAGATCCCTTGCTGCTCTTAGTCATTAGTATTTCTCGCTCCAGCCAGTGCACCACGACTGGTGTAACAAAGACGGTGGTATGTACTATCACGTCTGTGGGATGGTGCATATAAAAGATCCCTTGCTGCCAATCGAAAAGAGCAGCCCATGAAGTGGCGACAGCGGGTTTCCTCTCTCAATATCTGTGTGTGGTCCTTAACCATATGTCCAACGCCATATAACCGTAAATAAAATGTGTTGAGTGTGTCGTTTCAATAAAACATTTCCTTCCTAATAAAAGTGTACTGTGCGGGGGTCGTTACCGGGAAGTAAACCCGGTGGTACACCGATCTACATGGATGAAAGAGCTACATTTTGGAGAAAATAAATCACACAAACAAACAATATACAACACAAAAAAAAACATCCAAAAGAAACCCCAAACAAACAATAAAACCACAAACTGTCACCCTATTAGATTCCAGAAGCGCCCCCTATACAGGCGGTCGGTACTGCAGGGCACAATATTTCACGAGAACCGTTGTTCTTTTCGCGTGTCGGTTACGCAACTTTAAAATCATGAGAACCTCCAATCGGTTACATGGTTAACAATTACATTCTAAAATTAAAAGTACCATATAGCAGTAATGAAAGTGAAAGTCAGTTTATGTTTTTGAACAACTAATGTAGCACAGAACCGTAGTTCAAGTGTTTTAGGATTAGGTAGGCCTAACTGATCGGTTACGAGAACTATATTCACGTAACCGAACAATCTTTGTTCTTCAAGAATGAAAGAAAGCGTTACCTATCATCTTTCTGTCAGTCTAAACCAAATATATATATTTTTTTTTTATAAATTATTCAACTCTAAGATAGCTGGTGTCCTTAGAAAACTTTCTATATTTTGTAATCTGATTGTGAATAAAGAATGAAAGAAAGCGTTACCTATCATCTTTCTGTCAGTCTAAACCAAATATATACATATTTTTTTTTTATAAATTATTCAACTCTAAGAAAGCTGGTGTCCTTAGAAAACTTTCTATATTTTGTAATCTGATTGTGAATACTTTCAAATCCTCTGGCTGATATTATGTGTATTGTTTTGTATTTATTAGTATGTATTTATTGTATTTATGTACATTTATGTACACTCACCATCTTGTTACAATTATATTGACTGCTGTATGTATATGTATATCCTCATATGCCGTAGACTACGGCCTGAGTGTAAATAAAGTTTCAGTTCAGTTACCTAAGTAAAACTCACGTGAACTGACTTTCGGTTACCTAAGATTTTGAAATATTGTCTCCTGTGCTGTATAGTTAATGAAATGTTGGCCTATACAATTACTATAAAGTTTGTTTTGTTTAACGACACCACTAGAGCACATTTCTTTTTATAATCATCGGCTATTTGATGTCAAACATTTGATAATTCAGACATATATTATAGCCTTAGAGAGGAAACCCGCTACATTTTCTCATTAGTAGCAAGGGATCTTTTATATGCATCATCCCAGAGACGGGATAGCAGATACCGCTGTCTCTGATATGCCAGTCGTGGTGCACTGGCCGATACGAGAAATAGCCCAATGGGCCCACTGACGCGCATCCGGTGAGCGCTTTACCACTCGCCTATGTCCCGCCGCCATACAAGTACTACAATACTCGAATGCTCTCAGTGAACTTTTTTCTTCGTTTTTTTTTTTTTTTTTTTTTTTTTTTCTTCTTTCTTTTCTTTTCTTTTTGCGACTCTTAATTAACCATTTCCTATACAATCGGCCCACTCGGGGTAAGGCTGATTCGTGCAGACCGTTGAAACTAATACATCCTGGTCAAATTGGGCTCTATAAATATTAATTAATCCAATCTAAAAACAAATGCATAAAATCAATGCCTTGTCAAAGGCATCGGTAAAACTACCCAGCTATGTCAATCCGCATAATCAAAGTTGAAAAAGAATTTCGCGCGGCACGCGACTCAACTTGTCCCGGAGTGAAGAAAATCGAAAGTCGTTTCTTTTCGCTTCCGATCCCTTTGCTCAGCGTCTCTCGTGTTTCACTTACGATGTTAATCGCACGTAACTGGATACTGGTCCAGGAAACGAAGTTCCAAGGAAATGTATTTTCCTAGAAAAGATATTACACAGTGTTTGTGAATTTGTGAAATAGGTGTTGTTAATTGCGTCCTGAACACGGCGGGTTTAGACACACAAAAAACACAACAAAAAACCCAGCCAGATCCTGTTAAGAGTTGTTTCTAGGTATAAAAGCGAAACCGGAAATGAGAATGAGAACAACAACAAAAAATGTTCCGGGTGTTTTAATCTGTACATCACCTCCGGGGAGGTAACTAATAACTGGCTCCTAATAAAGTTAGCGATTATGTGAGGAAAATCGAAGAGACTCTAACTAATGGGTAATTTGAGATCGTGCTTAGAGGCAATTACAGTTCAAGTGGAATTCTGGGTACATAGGGTTTACAGCATATCGTCGGCGAAATGACAAAACCTCGTAACTACACTTTTCAAAATTTTACAGGAGAGCAAAAAAACTGAATATTTTTGGAAAAATACGTTATTTTGTTATAGTCGTTGTTATGCGAACATATTAACAGTTAATAGCGATAACTACTTAATAGTTGGTGTCAGGTCTACAAATGTAGTTACGACATTTTACACCTGAAATGTCGTTGAAAATGTCCGTTACGACATTTTGATCTAGAATTTAACACAGGTTGAAGGAATGAAGCAAGATCTATACATATAGATACGACGTTTTGTCATTTTTTTTCTTGGACCAGTTATAATACGACTATTTGTCATGTGACAGTCAACCACTTTCTAATAGGCCGATAGTTACGATCTTTTGACAAAAGCAGAATATGAACATTCTAACTCTGGAAATTCCAAAAAGTGATTTCTCGCCAAAAGTGTAGTTACGACCTTTTGTCATTTCGCCGACGATATGCTGGACAGTCTAGCAAGATATTGTTTGGACTGGAAGTTACAAGTAAATGTGAGCAAAACTAAAATAGTAATATTTCGAAATGGAGGTAAAATAAAAGCGACAGAACAGTGGTTTTACAAAGGAGCACTAATTGATATAGTGGATGATTTTAACTATCTTGGTGTAACCTTTGGTCTTTGGTCTTAAAAGATCAGTATCAAACTTTTATCTGAACAAGGAAACGGAGTTGTCATTATTCGACACGTATATCCAACCTATTTTAAACTACGGATGTGAAACGTGGGGATTTCATTAAGGACATGACATCGAAAAAGTACATATAAAATTTTGTAAAGTACTATTAGGAGTTCACAAAAACGCAATGAATTTCTGTGTTTACAATGAGTTAGGTCGAATGCCATTACAATACAAAAGGTATATGATCATTCTAAAATATTGGCTAACGCTACTGAAAAGTGATAATTGTATATTATCGAATGTTTACAAATACTTGTATAATACATGTGAAACTTGTACTAACTGGACTACTAATGTTAAAAAGCTTCTTGATTCTCTTGGGTTGTCGTATATATGGTATCAACAATCTGTTGATAATGAGCTATATTTTTTACATATGATAAACATGAGATTGCAAGATCTTTTTCGTCAAGACATTTATCTTTTTTGATGGTTCTACTAGATGCTTTATTTATAAACACTAGACCGATAACTTTTGCCTACAGTTTTATTTAACAAAAAATATAGCACCACATTTATTAAGAATGATATGTAAGTTTAGAATTTCTGCTCATTCATTAAATGTTGAATCTGGCCGTTATTCCAATATTCCACAATGTAATAGAATCTGTCTCTGTTGTAACACATTAGATGAAGAGGACGAATTTCATTTTATTCTTATTTGCAGTTTATACTCAGAGTTAAGACGCAAATTTATTAAACAATATTATTGGAAACATCCTTCTGTTTTTAAG
The DNA here is from genome assembly GCF_016097555.1 of Gigantopelta aegis. NCBI lineage: Eukaryota > Metazoa > Mollusca > Gastropoda > Neomphalida > Peltospiridae > Gigantopelta > Gigantopelta aegis. The sequence goes on along the minus strand of NC_054699.1, from coordinate 29,105,878 downwards.
CTAATTCAACTTCTAACTGTCCAAAATGTTAAAGAACTTAGAAATTTGGGGAAATTCTTATTTAATGCTTGTAAAACTCGACATTTTGTTGTTTAATAATGCATACCTATAATATTTTATATTATGATATATATTACGTATAATCAACAAATCTATTTTAATTTAAATTTTTGTCTGCATTAATAATAATTTGTCCATCCAGAAACAATATTCTATTTTTGTTACTTTAGTGTATTTTACAATATTCAGTAATAACAAATATTAACTCTGTCCATCCATATTAAGGTTTTTGTTCTCTGGGGTTTTTTTCCTGCCAAATTATTATATTATGTAACGTTATAATTAGTGTCACCATGTTTCAACTGTACAAACATTGTGTACGCCTATAAACAGAGGTTTTTGGCTAATAAACAATACAATAGGTCCCCAGCTATTTAAGTACAAAGTACAGAATTGCTTTGTTTAACTTAAGGTGTGGTGTACTAAATATCAACATTGAAAAAAGAAGACATAACAGTATTCCTAGAGAACAACGACTATGTACTCTTTGTAATTTAAACCGGCCTCGGTGGCGTCGTGGCAGGCCATCGGTCTACAGGCTGGTAGGTACCGTGTTCGGATCCCAGTCGAGGCATGGGATTTTTAATCCAGATACCGACTCCAAACCCTGAGTGAGTGCTCCGCAAGGCTCAATGGGTAGGTGTAAACCACTTGCACCGACCAGTGATCCATAACTGGTTCAACAAAGGCCATGGTTTGTGCTATCCTGCCTGTGGGAAGCGCAAATAAAAGATCCCTTGCTACCAATCGGAAGAGTAGCCCATGTAATGGCGACAGCGGGTTTCCTCCCAAAATCTGTGTGGTCCTTAACCATATGTCTGACGCCATATAACCGTAAATAAAATGTGTTGAGTGCGTCGTTAAATAAAACATTTCTTTTTTTTCTTTCTTTGTAATTTAAAAACGATTGAAGATGAATATCACTTTTTACTTGTTTGTCCTTGTTATCGTGATATTAGATCACGATTCTTGAAGAAATATTACTGTGCTTGGCCTTCCTATAACAAGTTTATAAATATATTAACATTAAAATCAAAGACAATTATAATAGATCTATCAAAATGTATTCATGTTGCAATGCAAAGACGTAAAACTTTACTCTCATAATTCTTGTTTCCTCCTCTACTACTCTTATTACATTATCAACATTATAATTATTGCTATTACTATTATTATTAATTATTATTATTATTATTATTATTATTATTAATCATTAACTCTTATATACATTTCCATGTTTTGTATTTTCTCATTTTTAAATGTAGTTTTGTAACATATTTTATTTATATATTTGTAACATTACTGTATTAATAACCACGCAATGCATTTTATATGTTTCAGCCAATGGCTGATCTCAGCTTCGGATAGATAGATAGATAACAATTTAACGTGCCCATATACCACTAGGGTTTCGAATATGCCCATCCAGAGTCCGACCTCCGATAAGATCGGTGGCCTGAGTCGGGATGGGGGTTCAGTTTCGGCAAAATAAAGTGATTGATTGATTGATTGCTATTTAAGCTGTTTCAGCGGTGTAGTGGTTAAGGCAAGGAACTGAAATGATTCCTTACCATGAACAACTGTACGATCCAATCAAATAATTCGTTACAACTGCAGTCGCAGATAGCATGAATATTAATAGAAACCAATCAATAGTTTTGCAACGTATTATTTTTCAAGTTACTATTAAAAACTTGGTTTTAAAAACATTTACCTGAACTGGTTTGATTCCCTTGGTAAAACATTTTCGTCAGTTTTTGAGGGGTTCGCGGAAAATTTGGAAAAATTCATGTTTTAAAAAAATAATTTATATGAACTTTCCCATTGACAGTACGGAACGTAGCCCAGTGGTAAAGCGCTCGCTTGGTGCGCGGTCGGTTTGGGATCGATCCCCGCCAGTGTGCCCATTGGGCTATTTGTCGCTCCAGCCAGTGCACCACGAGTGGTACATCAAATGCCGTGGTATGTGCTATCCTGTCTGTGGGATGGTGCATATAAAAGATCCCTTGCTGCTAATCGAAAAGAGTAGTCCATGAAGTGGCGACAGCGGGTTTCGTCTCTACATATCGGTGTAGTCTTTAACCATATGTCTCACGCCATATAACCGTAAAGAAAATGTGTTGAGTGCGTCGTTAAATAAAACATTTCCTTCCTTCCTTAGATATGTTAGTAGTGTTGTAATGGTTGTCCCGGGGAAAAACCCAAAGGGTCCGCTGAGGTGGTTCAATCCTACGACTCAAACACGTCAGGCGGGCGCTCTACCCACTGAGCTAAATCCTCCCCCCCCCCCCCCCCCCCCCCCCCCCATCCTTTAGTAAGTATCGCCTGTGCAAATCAAGTAGTCCAAAAACATTGCCAAAGTCTCGACTTTTAAAAATAGTGTAAGTATAGGATCAGGTGTGGGTGGGAGGCATGAATTCGAATTAATCGGTTTGTTTAGTGGGTCTGCTGCCAAACTAAGTGAAACATGTCTCTCTATATTATTAATCGCTTAAAATACAAACCATTAGGTGTTTTCGTATTGAACACGTGTGGTCTTTATATAGAGGTAAATTCGTACATTTCTTTCCCAAAGGGACAAATGGAAAATGGTTTCCCGTAAACAGTGCCGTTAATAGTTCTATTCCATTATGATGTAATTTATTGTCAATGATCTGAGGGTTTCTTAATGCAACCCCCCACCACACACACACACACACACAATCAAATAATCAAACAAAGCAAAAAGAAAATAATAAATATAATAATATATGTCGTAATAATAATAATAATAATAATACATGTAGTAGTAGTAATAATAATAATAATAATAATAATAATAATACATGTAGTAGTAGTAATAATAATAATAATAATAATAATAATAATAATACATGTAGTAGTAGTAATAATAATAATAATAATAATAATAATAATACATGTAGTAGTAGTAATAATAATAATAATATTAATACATGTAGTAGTAGTAATAATAATAATGATAATGATGATGATGATAATAATAATTATAATAATTATAATAATAATAATAATAATAAAAACCTACAAAAAACAACAAACACACACACAAAAAAACACAACTACAAACAAACAAACAAACAAACAAAAGAAACACCTTTAAATGCCCTCACCCACCTCTACTTTAGATAAATAAAAAAATATATAAAAACAAATTTAAAAAAACAAACAACCGCCACTGTTCGATCGCTCATGCCATCATGAACTCGCCGTATGTGTGTGTGAAGTGACAATGGAAACATAACGGCTGCAATAAAAAAAAATATTAAATTAAAATATCATAAATACCGCACTAACTGTAGCTAGTTCAAGATCACTTAATGACGTACTTGAACGGTCGGGCCCGGAGGCCGCATTGACTATTGACCAAACAAACAAAGCGTGCTTTATCCGAGAGCTATTTCCTTTCTGATATGACGTCACGGTCGAAGGGAATACCAACTTGGGTGCCGTGCGTTTCTGGTATGTTTGTATTCATACGCGTAACTGTTTTGATAAATAATGAGAATTTATCGGGAGTTTGTCATATGAGATACGTTATACAGTAATTTATTCTTATCTGTTAAGTGGTGTAAAAGATAATGCCTGTGAGAGAATATTCATATAAATATACAGAACTTCACATTCGTTGTTTTCGCTTCCTATTTATTGCACGAGTTTATTTTGCGCAAGAATATATACCGCGAGACCGCGTAGCGGTCGAGTGGTATGTTCTTTCGCAAAATAAATGAGTGCCATAAATAGGAAGCGAAAACAACGTATGTGAAGTTCTGTATTTATTACATACCTTCTTTTATGCTTTACAAAAACGGTTTTTAATTTAACGTCATAGCAACACTATGTTAAATCTATGATCAAAACTCCTTTCATGGAGTTGCTCAACGTTAAGAATCATACTCAGCGGCAGCCTTGTGTAATGTTTCAAATACGACGTGACGTAATTTGTAAATCATATATGACGTCAGTAAATAAAAGGCGCTAACTGCAGTAAAAGTAAAAAGGGAATTCCCCATTTTAAAGTTCCGGTCCAGATTGCACATATGTGTAATTCAAAATAAATCTATTACACGGTTTGAAAATGTCTTTATTACTACAGTAAGATTGAATAGGTATGTAATAATTTTACTTCTGTACTATTTTTATTCTCATAAACTTGGTTCAAGGACCGCTTGTTCAAACGTAAGTTAGCTTAGCCAATGGTTAACACAAATTTTCAAAACCAAGGACGGAATGATTACAAATAATAAATGAAAACATAACGTTGGAACTTGATTTAAAATAATCAAAGGTATCCAGCCGTAATCAAAGCTAAAGTTTATTTTGTCTTTGTACAAAAATAATTTAGAGGAAAATATTATACTAACTCGGGTTTAATTTAATTATGATTTGAACAACTGGGCCCTGAAATAATAGGGTTTTTTTTGTTTTTTGTTTTGCGGGGGGGGGGGGGGGGGGGGGGGGGGCAATTTATGTTCGTGCTTATGTCCAATTAAGGTTCAACCACGCTGTACTGGGCATACACCTCAGCTACCTGGGCTGTCTGTACAGGACAGTGTGTTAATTGTTAGTGGTTAGTAAGAGAAAATAGGGTGTCGTTAAAACTCGCTCTGGGTGGGATAGTAAAATAATAGTAAAAATAAAACAGACAACAACCATTACTACTTACTGTAAAACGGGTATTATTCGCGAATGTGTAATTTTCGCGTTTTTCGCGTTTTTAATTTAGCTGCGAAAATTACACTTACGCAAATAATAAAATCCATTAGAACAAAAAAAAACCCACACCAACAACAAACAGTTTAGCAATTTTGATAAGCTGTTCTGCACCGTGTTTTTGTTTACGATTTGCAGAAGTGTTTAATTTATCAACGACACTATTGGTGGCCTGTGTCGATTGAACTTCTTCGATCGTTAAACACGTTTGAACCTCTATAACGCTGTTTTTTGTGAAGAATGATAAATGTAGTTGATTTTTGGAACAGACAGAACTAGTATTGTTAAGCTGTGAATAAACATTTAGAAATTATTATAATGAGCCATTTTTAATTGGCCAATCAAAATAAGGGACACAAATGGTTTCGTAAACTTCCAGAAAAACGTCCTCTACAAGTGACAAAAACAAAAGAGGTGAGGACGTTTTTAACAACCGGTGTTTAAACATTAAAACAAGATTACTATTAGAAGTATTTGTCTTTATTTCACACTTTCTGGAGAGTTGATTGAACCACATCCTGGTTTAATTTAATTAATTAGTATTATACGTTATAAAAATACAGGCTTCAATAATTATTAACTCCTTTTTGCTCCTTTTTGCTCACTTGCTCCTTTTTTTTTCTTTTTAATGCAATAAAGTAAAATGGTGAATGGTGGTTAGTGAGACTGTAGTCGACGCAATGATCATAGACCTTTCAAGGGGCGTTGCCAGCTTTTCAGACGGGAAGTGGGAATAGAAAATAATTCAGGGGGTCCGGGAAAATTATGTATTTCTAGCAGACAGATGCTGCATTCTAGTGCATTTTGGAAGGCAATTTAAAGAGATATATGACATATGAGCAAAAATTATTTTTCGATTTTTGCCAATTTTAGTTAACAAAAATCATGCTGGCTCTGAACCCCCCACCCCCGTCCCTGACGACGCCCTTGCTTTCCTCGACTTTACACTCAATACGAGGCTGGACCCAGTCTTGGAACAGAAACCCGGAACACAGCTTCTCCCTGGACGTCTGTAGCTAGTACGTCATGTTATCGTAGGTTGGAATGGAGGGGGGGGGGAGGGGGGAGGGGGGAGGGGGGAGAGTTCTACCCGAGTTGGTAGAACGCTCGCATGAGGAGCTTTGGCCATAACATCGTACCCTCACCCGCCCGGAGTATCCATTCTCTGATTGGAGTTTTTTCCCCATCCCCAACAAGTTTCCCGAGACAGGTGTATCAAAAGCCGTAGTTTGTGTTGTCGAGTCTTTGAGAAAGTGCATATAAAATATCGCTTGCTGCTAATGGAAAAATGTGACTGGTTTCCTCTTAGACTATATGTCAGAAGTATCAATTGTTTGACATCCAACTGCCAATGATTAATAAATCAATGCGCTCTAGTTGTGTCGATAAACAAAATCAAACTTTTAACCGAAGACCGTATTTCAGAATGATCAAATACAAATTTGACATCCAGCAGCCAAAGATTAAGACACCAAAGTGCTCTAGTGGTGTCGTTAAGCAAAACACACTTTAAACTTTCCATGTTGTCGTTTAAGGAAAAAAGAAATGTTTTATTTAACGACGCACTCAACACATTTTATTTACGGTTATATGGCGTCAGACATATGGTTAAGGACCACACAGATTTTGAGAGGAAACCCGCTGTCGCCACTACATGGGCTACTCTTTCCGATTAGCAGCAAGGATCTTTTATTTGCGCTTCCCACAGGCAGGATAGCACAAACCATGGCCTTTGTTGAACCAGTTATGGATCACTGGTCGGTGCAAGTGGTTTACACCTATCCATTGAGCCTTGCGGAGCACTCACTCAGGGTTTGGAGTTGGTATCTGGATTAAAAACCCCATGCCTCGACTGGAATCCGAACACAGTACCTACCAGCCTGTAGACTGATGGCCTAACCACGACGCCACCGAGGCCGGTTCGTTTAACGAATGCCCATAATTAAAGTAGCTTCGAGAAACGGACACTGACGGAAATAGGGTTGATGAATTCACAACGTCAGACGCCACGTATCATTGCCTTTGATGTTGATTATGGAACCACCATCCTGGTTTCTTCCTCTGGCTGCATGGCTGAATTCGATATCTGCAGGTCGACCGTCTCTACATCAAGTTGAGAAACTCGTTCCAGCCACATGCAATTGTTGAATCGTTTACTAAACTTTACGACTACCAGACACGTGTGCGGAAATGCCGTAAACCGGTCATTAAATTTAAAGCCGCAATCTCAAGTATTTGGTTATTATTTTCAGCACATGGAATAGATAACCCACGCACTTTACTCCTTATTTACGCGACACGCCATTTGACCAAATTCTTTAGCTGCACACAGGAAAGAAATAAAGAAATGTTTTATTTAACGACGCACTCAGGGTTTTTTTTTTTTTTTTTTTTTTTTTTTTTTTTGGGGGGGGGGTGTGTTTAATCTACGGTTATTTGGCGTCAGACATTTGATTAATGATCACACAGATAATGAGTCAGGAAGCCCACTTTCGCCACAAAAACAAAACACAACAGCCCGTTGTGAGCTAAATGATATCTAATGGCCACTCATGTATTATTCTTTATTTCAGTGTAAAATAACACTGAACTGCGATTTTTGCTATTCAATTTTTGTTTTTAAATATCTTAAATGTTATGTTATGCCGCCATTTACAAACTCTTCATCTTGCTGAAAATCGCATATTTATTTATTTATTTATTATTATTATTATTATTTTATTTATCTATCTATCTATTTATATATTTAACCGGCCTCGGTGGCGTCGTGGTTAGGCCATCAGTGTCAGAATAGCCGATGATAAGATAAAAAAAATCAATGTGCTCTAGTGGCGTCGTTAAATAAAACAAACTTTACTATTTATATATTTATTTTGCTTTGATTTGTTTTGCATTTTCTAAGATTATTATCATTAATTTTATATTATTATTTTATCCCTTTGCTGACTCCACCAAAGATAACAACTGCACATTGACTTTTTAATGAAATTAAATATTACTATAACTTTTTAATGAAATTAGTTTTACTATTTTTTTTAGCAACTTTTATTTATTTTATTGATCCGCTTAAGTGTTTTATGCATGAACATGAATGTGTGTTTTATTGTATGTAGTCTCTCATAACCCTATAAAGAGTAGCCAGTATAATATGTTTTAAAGGGACATAGACTAGGTTTTAAAAGCTATGGCATATTTTGGACTATTATAGCCTTTTTCGATAACTGAAATCATACTTTACTTAAGATTGTATGGTTTAGGTTATCCATTTCCATACATTCGAAGTGTGTTTGGCCATCCTGGTGTTTTTAATATCACAAAATGCATTTATCACATTTTTAAAAACTCACGTGCGTTTGAGAAGTAACAGTTATGGTGTCGAGATTTAGTCTATTTTTTAGACGTCATTTGTCAATTTCAAAGTCACAGACTCGTGTTTCACTCAATTGTAACTTTATGTGTTACAGGTTTGTAGATTAACTAAACTTAATGTCACGGGTTGAAAATAGGGTATGTCCCTTTAATGGGTTTTTTTGGTGGGTTTTTTACTATAATTTTTATACTGGATGAGACTTAAATAAAATATCGGTCTGTCTGAACAAATATTATATTAATTTATTGAGAATTGAAGTTTGTTTTTACGAGTTTCTACTTTAAATTGTTTTATTTAAAAATGCAATTCCCAACCCCCCCCCAAAAAAAAATCAAAAAAAAATCCCCCCCCCCCCCAAAAAAAAACTATAATTAAAAAATGACATCAGCTCAAAGAAAACACCGTCTTTCTACAAAAGTTTGTTTGTTTGTTTAAAGACACCACTAGAACATATTAATTTATTAATAATCGGCCATTGGATGTCAAACATTTGGCAATTTTAACATATAGTGTTAAAGAGTAAACCCGCTATATTAGTAGCAAGGGATCTTTTATATGCACCATCCCATAGACAGGATAGCACATACCACGGCCTTTGATCCACCAGTCGTGGTGCGCTGCCTGGAGCAAGAAATAGCTCAATGGGCGCACCGACGGTAGTTAAACAAAGCATTTTTTTTGTTGTCTTTCCCAGACTTTTATCGCATACTCGGCTAAACATTCCGAATTAAAACTTCAATATTATGATTCAATAAAGCCATGCAAAAGATTTTGCAAGTAAAGTTACAGCTGACTCCATCTTTCAAAGGTCCTACTAAACTAGGCTCTTTTCTGTGTTTCGTAATTATATTTCCATTTCCTGACATAAAGCGACGAGTTAGTGTCCATTTTTGTATGCCGAAACATGATCTGGTCTGCAGCGACCATACTAAAACACAATCTGTCATACACTTCGACTTCTTTTATGCGAAATAGCTAAAGTGTTATTTTATGTAGCAATCACAAACCACGTTTGCCAACCGGCGAAGTGAATTATATAAAATCATTCCCCATTTGTGAACGAAACCGTTAAGCTAAATATTCAAATAAAATCGCATTTGAGACATTTGGCCTGACATGCTTTACTGATTGAATCGCTTTCTAATGTAAATCCGCAAATAATCTCATAAAATGCCGAACACAAATTTCTTTTTACCGCTAACTGGTTCCGTGGTTAACCCCGAGAGCGTATTTCGTTTTCTGGAACCATATAACTTTAAGTTATAATTTTATTAAGTTGCTCAACGTTAAATTTTCAGTTAAAACGAGTTCTGCTTTAGGGGGATGCGTTATTAATGACTCTATAAAAAATGACACCAACAAAATTAATTTTACAAGTTTTTTTTTCTTTTGGATTATGGCGCAAACAAAACGCACCCTAAAAACTTAAATCTGTATTATATTCTTGTTTTTATCTTGCTAAAGGTCAAGCAAGATTTCCTGGACACTTAATTATGTCTAGGACTAAGGTGGATAGGTTAATTCTAGAAAGATCACCCTCCTCCACAAAACAACAAATCCAAATTTATTTTTTAAAATTTCAATTTTATTTTAATTTTATTTTCAATTATATATCCAATTAAAGGTATACTGTCACGGATTTATAAGGACCTTATTTACCTAAAAAAGGATAATAAATAAAAATTACATTGATTGTTGGAAACCAAATCTAGCTATCGCATCACCTTAACTGAACCATGATGGAGTGAAATCCATGTCAACCCTCTTGGCAATTTTATTTTTTGAATTATGAACCATTGCCATAATTCAATTATTTTTACAAAATCTCATTAATAAATGGAGTATGGTGGTTATAAAGATGGTTGAATAAAGTACATTTAGGGACAAACCAAATTATTTTTGTTCAGGTAATACTTTGTTAGACCATTAAATAGGTCAGTGGTCTGTGACAATATGCCTTTAAGGTCAACACCAAAAAGCATCTCGTCGTGTCAAATTTCATATCATTAGTTTCAATTTATTTTCGTGCTTATATCCATTTAAGATTCAAGCACGCTGTCCAGGGCGCACACCAGGTCCTCAGCTATCTCAGACCAATCTCACTGAACATCTTAAGTTTACGTCTGCGACTATCAGTTATACCGGGCATACGTTTACACGTGTTTGGTGTCTATTTCACACTGAAAATTACATCATTACGAAAGATGGAGCATTTTAATGACAAAAGAAAATGAAATATGTGTACTTAAAACTATATTTGTTGTACTATGATAGTAATAAGAATTGTGGTTTAGTCGTAGATTTACATTTACGTGCAAAAACTAGGCTTACGATATTTTGTGAAACTGGGCCCTGGGCTGTCTGTCCTAAATACAATCAAAAAAATAAAACAACACTGAACGGTCACCACTCCATAAGAAGTTAGACACTAGATAGTAGTCTATAGCCACCGCACTACCTTCTGTCATGTCATTGCGTGTTGTCTTGCCTTAAAGGGACATTCCTGAGTTTGCTGCAATTTTTAAGATGTTATCGACTAACAGAGACTCTTTAACGATTGTAATTGCATATCAAATATATTTTTCTGCATTAAATATTAGTGGCTGTATATTAAAAGTGTTTCTGATCGTTCTAATTTAAATTTCATTTTATTTCCTAATTACTGTTTTTTCGTACGTACGAAATTATTTGAAGACAGAGTCCAATTTGGCCTTCTTACAAATATTAAGACGACCAGAAACACATTGAATATACAGACAATGATATTCTAAACAAGAAAACATATTTAATATGCAAGTTTAATCGTAGAAATATTTTATTAGTCGGGAACATCTTACAATGCAGCAAACTCAGGAATGTCCCTTTAATATAGTCAGGTTAAGGAAATCGTTCCTTATAAAACCTTCTTTTTTAAAATTCTGATATGCCTTTTCAAATCATTATTTGATGATTACAAGTACTTTGACATAGTTCATTTGCATAACAGTAACATGACGCGGTGCCCTGGCATGACGGTTGCTAATTGAACATTTTCGCGGTCGACCTATGTTGATTTTTTTTGCACTATCTAAAACCCCGGTCACACTGTCAAGGATCGTCTGGCCGGATCCACGACGGATGAAAACCTCAACGGATAACCCCGGATAGTGTTCTATCCACGGTCCCCTACGGATGCACCACGGTTTTCATCGGATCAATCAAGGATTATTAAGGATAGGGGTTAGTTGACAACAGGGGACGCTACGGGTCGCTAAGGATCGATATTGTTTAGTACGGACCACAACGGATTGTCACGAATGATGCTGGATCGTATCCGTGGCTAACCCGGCTTCCTGATCCTTGACAGTGTGACCGCGGCTTGAGTCCGGGGATTACTACGGATAAGTACGGTTTAAGTATGGTTTATTACGGATTAGATCGGATTATTACGTTCTACGACGGATCATTAAGGATGTACTACGGTTGTTCGATCCGTGATGAATTTTTGGACATGTTCAAAATTTTCATGGACATACAAGTACTACTACGATTGATCAGGGATTTAATACGGACAGCTACAGACAGCTACAGACCTCTACGGACAACAACGGACTGCCACGAATGATGCCGGATTGTATCTGTGGCTAACCCGGCGTCCTGGTCTGGTGCTTATAAAACGTTTAGAGTCTAGACTCGAGACTCTAATAGAGTCTGAGACAGTAATGTCATGACAACGCCATACAAAGTGTATGGGTGTGACGTCATTAGAGATTGAGTCTGATCCTTGACAGTGTAACCGGGGCTTAAAACTGGTAGTTACACGACTCTCTGAAAGTTGTATTTTTTTCCACAGAATATATTCTGAAATAAAATTGTATTGACGAACATGGAGTACTCATTGGCGGTATGCAACCTATAGAATAATCGACAAAGTAGAAATATATCAAACTTACATTAAAAAGAAACCTACAGATCATTTAATATGAAATAAAATACACTACTAAATTAGTTATAGACAGTCGAACCTGCGACCAACCGCACCTCCCACGAGCGCTTTACCACTAGTCTGCCCGCCATTCGCTGGACTCCCCCCTCCACCACCACTACCACCACCGTCACATCCCAAAGCAAAGCAATTTCTGATAATTGATTCCACACTAGACATTCCATGATTCCATGATTCCATTGCAATGTTTATTGGATAGCGCCCTATTTTATTAGCTCGCACCAAAACCTGATCTATTTGTCAAAACTGATTTAAGATTGTCAGTTGACGATGCCCAGAGTATCAAATCTACACACTGACGTTTGGAGGTCACTGGAAATTGACTGTTTACTGTGGTTAAAGGGAAAACGCGTTACCAAGCTTCTGGGAGGGCCATAGCCCAGTGGTAAAGCGCTCGCTTGATGCGCGGTCGGTTTGGGATCGATCCCCGTCGGTGGGCCCATTGGGCTATTTCTCGCTTTAACCAGTGCGCCACGACTGGTATATCAAAGGCCATGATATGTGCTATCCTGTCTGTGGGATGATGGATATAAAAGATCCCTTGCTACTAATGGAAAGTCTCTAAGACTATATGTCAAAATTACCAAATGTTTCACATCCAATAGCCGATGATTAATAAATCAATGTACTCTAGTGGTGTCGTTAAACAAAATAAGCTTTGTTTTCTTTTTTTTCTTTTACTAGACTTCTTGTACAACGTTCCTCGTGGCATTCTTTGTTTACTTTGTTCGATCGTGTGTGCTCCCCTGAGGTGCTTGCGTCGCAGGATCGAACCATCCCAGTGGATCCGTTCAGCTGATTGGGTTTTCTCTCGTTCCAACCAGTGCACCACAATTGGTAAAAGGCCGCGGTATGAGCTTTCCTGTCTGTGGAGAAAGTACACATAAAAGATCCCTTGTTGCATTAGGAAAATGTAGCGGGTTTCCTCTGTTGACTACGAGTCAGAATTACCAAATGTTTGACATCTAATAGCCGATGGTGTGTGTGATTGGGTGTTGTGGAATTTAAAAATATTTGTGTTGTTGTTATTGTTGTTGTTGCTGTTGTTGATCATGTGGATTAGTTTTCGTGTTTATTATTATTGTTTTAAATATATGTATTTATTAATCTATGAATTCCATTTCGTGTGATTTTTGTTTTCGTTAGGGTTTTTCATTCTCAGTGCTAGGGTTCTTTTAGGGGTCTGGTTGATACTTGTTCGTTCGTGTATTTGTTTGCTTTTTTTTTTCTTTTCTTGCTTTTTTTGTAAATTATTGCTATTATTTTTTTAATTATTATTATTATTTTGTTTTTTAATTTTTTTGGTCTTTAATTAGTGTTGTTTCGGGGTTCTCCTCTGTTGTGTGGTGGCCGTATACTGCCCCCTCCCCCCCCCCCCCCCCAAAAAAAAAAAAAAAAAAAAAAAAAATCATAATAATAAAATAATAATATATATATAAAAAAAAATAATAAAAAAAAAAATAATAATAATAATAATAATAATGCGACTACCGTGTAGATAGCCACCCCTCATTATCCAGTGCTATATACAGGAACGCCGTGTAGATAGCCACCTCTCATTAGCCGATGCTATAGACAGAGACGCCGTGTATATAGCCACTATATGTTAAGTGACAAAGATGACGACGTCCCTTGCCGTTGTATAATGGAATACATCATTATATGCAGCATTTAGAACGGCGTGTGTACGATAATCGACTGGACCTGAGCGCAAAACAAAAAAAAAGATCCTCGCGAAGTGCTTTAAGTTCAAAGTAGGAGTCAGCAGTGCAGATGACAACAGAAGAAGTTATCAGAACGATCAGAAGCTTTGAAAACAATCCAGCGTATTATATTATAGATTCTGAAAAAAAAAGAAGCGAAAACAGTGTCTTTGAAATCATGGACAACAGTTGACACACTAAGCACAAAGTCAGACTTCGCAGTTTGTTATGAACAGAAATTTCACTGATTGTACAGAACTGAATTAAGCATAGTTGGCAAGTGGTATTGAACGAACTGCAATTGCTGGCTTCGTATTTAATATTCGCTGCCAAATTTTGACAATTGTCAGAGACCGAGATAAAATTAGAGATTTCCGTACATTATGCGAACATCCCTTCATTAAGGTGTTAATACGGAAGTGTAGGTCTATTTTTATCCATTGCCCTCAAAAAAAAAAAATATATATATATATTTGCATTTATGCTAGCTTAAATGTTGGTGGTTTTTTCGAGTTTATTTTTCCTTTTGTGTTGTTGTTGCTTGTGATATTGTTGTTGTTGTTTCACGGATTTTCATAAGATAATTGTTCTTATTTCTTTGTTTACTCGTTTGCTTTGTCTGTCTGTCTGACTTATTTATTTAATTCTAGAAAGTTTGTATGTATTGTTTGTTAAGAATAAACATTAATGTTGTCTTACAGATAGACGCGTCTCCCCCCCCCCCCCTCTCTCTCTCTCTCTTTCGCTCTCTCTCTCTCTCTCGAGAGAGACAGAGCGAGCTAGACCAGAGAGAAGAGAAGAGGAGAAATGAGACTCCTCCTCTACGAGAAGAGAGCGAGAAGAGAGAGCCTCTCTCTCTCTCTCTCTCTCTCCCTCTCTCGCGGGTAGACTCTTCTCGCAGCGAGCAGAGAGGAGCGAGAAGAGATCCGACAGAGCAATCTCCTCTCTCTCGCGATCTCTCTCTCTCAATCCCTCCAGACAGCCCCTACAATCCCTATCTCTCTTCTCTCTCCTCTCTCTCTCTCTCTCTAGGACTAAGCTCTATCTCTCTCTCTCTCTCTCTCTCTCTCTCTCTCTCTCTCTCTCTCTCCATTATTTTCGTGCTTTTATCCAATTACGGTTCAAGCATGCTGTCCTGGGCACACACCTCAGCTATCTGGGCTGTCTGTCCAGAGACAGTGGTTTAGTTGTTAGTTACTAGAGGTTAGTGAGGGAGAAGAGGGTGTGGTGGTCTTACACCTTCCCATTGAGTCGTTAAAACTCGCTCTGGGTGGGAGCCGGTACCTGGCTTCGAACCCAGTACTTACCAGCCGTATGCCCGATGGCTTAACTACAACACCACCGAGACCCATCTTAATGCGTGGATTGCCCTTGTTTTCAGTCTTAAACGAAAGGAAATATTTTATTTAACGACGCACTCGACACATTTTATTTACGGCTATATGGCGTCAGACATATGGTTATGGGTCACATATATATTGAGAGAGGAAACCTGCTGTTGCCACTTCATGGCCTACTCTTTTCGATTAGCAACAAAGGATCTTTTATATGCACCATTCCATAGACAAGATAGCACATACCACACCCGATCGAACAAATTAAACAAAGAATGCCACTAGGAACGTTGTACAAGAAGACATGTAAAAAAAAAAAGATAAAAAAAGGTTATTTTGTTTAACTACACCACTAGAGTACATTGATTTATTAATCATCGGCTATTGGATGTCAAAATTTGGTAATTTCGACATATAGTCTCAGAGAGGAAACCCGTTACATTTTTCCATTAGTAGCAGGGGATATTTTATATGCATCTTCTCACAGACAGGATAGTACATACCACGGCCTTTGATATACCAGTCGTGGTGCACTGGCTGGAACGAGAAATAGCCCAATGGGTCCACCGACTGGGATCGATCCCAGACCGACCGCGCATCGAGCGGGCGCTTTTCCACTGGGCTACGTCCTGCCCCCTCAGTATCAGACGACAGCCTACACACCTCCCACAATTATCAATCATGGAATGCATGATGCAGTTATGGAAGACTTCATTAGGCTAACAGACAGTCGTAATTATTCATTTCACTCGCGTCACCGAACGCAAACACAACACAAAGAACATCAAGACGTAAAAAAAAAAAAAAAAAAAAAAAAAAACCACCCACCCACAAAATGGCTGTTTCCTGTTCTATGCTACCTAGAGGTTTAACTAGACGAAACATTTAGATAAATTCTGGAATTGAACGCGACCTTATAAATGCATTTCGACTCCCAAAGGTTCGTCTGACGTTTCTCCGACAATACAACGCCGGAGCAATACAATATTATTTTAATCTAAGCTTATCGGCTGTGCTCTCTGGAGATCATAACCGGTATTACCTGCACTGGAGAGCGCTTTCGCAAGTCCGATAACTCGATATTCAAACATGACGATCGAAAAGGATTTAAATAAAATACAGTGTTAACCATTTGTTACTGTCGATGCCGGGGTGTTGATGTGTTTTACGAGGTCTGACATGAAAAGGTAGCTTATTTGTCTAACGACACCCATGATTGTTAGTTATTTAGCAGTCCTTATGTTTAAGTGTCAGGCGAGCGTTGAGTAGGCCGTTTAAGTAGCTGCTGGTTTTTCATTTGAGATGTTGCAATCAGAACTAATTTGACTCTTATGGTGGCGTCGTGGTTAGGCCATCGGACATAAGGCTGGTAGGTACAGGGTTCGCAGCCCGGTACCGACCAATCTAATTAAAATAAGCTCCACTTATTTACATGCGGATCTAATAGCAGCCAGTTGGAGCTCATGTCCACCAATCAAAACCTTACTTGCAGAATCATGCCAGTGATTTGAAAATAATTTGAAAACATTCCGAATTATCCTGAGGGTATACGACATGTTTCATGTGAATTACGAATGCCTTATTTAGACCAGTAGAACTAATTTTAATCAGACTGCTAACAACACTGCGTAGTCTCCAATGTCCAAGTAGCATTTCGTCTGTAAATAATAATTTAAATATTGACCAATCACACTTCACCTTTTATAACGTTATTTTGGAGCATACAAATTCTAAAAATATTGGGCGAGTCTATTTTAGTGGCCGCAGTACAGCGAACTATACCAATACGTACGGGATGGGTTATCAGTCTTCAATTTTACATTACAAATTATTTATTTATTAAAAAAACTAAAAACTAAATCAGTCTTCAGTTTTTCATTACAAATTATTTATTTTATAAAATAAAACATGTTTTAAGGCATTCGTAATTCACACGAAACATGTCGTATACCCTCAGGATAATTCGGAATGTTTTCAAATTATTTTTAAATCACTGGCATGATTCTGCAAGTACGGTTTTGATTGGTGGACATGAGCTCCAACTGGCTGCTGTTAGATCCACATGTAATAGTGGAGCTAATTTTAATTAGATTGGTCGGTAACGGGCTGCGACCTAGAGCGAGTTTTAACGAATCAATCAATGGGTAGACCACTAACCCACTGTCCTGGACAGACAGAGCCCAGACAGCTGAGATGTGTGTGCCCAGGACAGCGTACTTGATCCTTAATTGGATATAAGCACGAAAATAAGTTGAAATGAAATGACTGTTATGCTAGGCTCAGACCAACTGTCAGCACAAAGTTGGCCAACTTTCGATGACTGTCCAATTGCTAGTCTGAAGGCTCTTAAAACTCGATTCCTGTCGTATAGCCCATTACTTGTTAATCTGAGCGCACCCGTCTAGTTGTCCAACTTGGTCGTGCCACTTGACAGACTTAGTCTAGTATTAGGTTATACTGCGTTGGCAGGGAACGAGCCTTATAATTATTGTGTAAAAACAGTTAATTCCTGCATGATTCGATGCTTTCACCGTAGCCAATCAACATCAATGTTTCATTGTGGGGGGTTTTTTGTGGGGTTTTTTGTGGGGTTTTTTTTTTCAAAGTTAAAATTCTACAGGACTTTCTGTTGTAAAGTACAACTATAAAGCTAAACTAACCACTTAGAAAAATTTGTTTCGTTTTTATTTTCGTAGCTTGCAAACGACAGAGCATCCGGTATGCCACCATGAGTTCGGGTAACGAAGTGTGTTACGGAAACAGCCGAGGGCTGCCCTGAGAGAGCCTCAAAGACGCGTGATGGATTTGTCAAAAAGGCGGAATGCCTTCCTGCCGCTTGTCATAAAGTGGCTTTTATCCCATCATCGAAATCAGGCGAATCTCGGGCTCCACACATGCGACAAGCTCCTTGTCCAGACGACAGTTACCTAGAATTAATTAACCTGATTAGTTTCAGTAGCACGCAGGGTTCATCAGATTACATTGTGATATTTATACTGCTCACAAAACAGTTGGGAATATTCTACAAAATTACCAAAACTCTGTAACAGTTAAATAATTTCAAGGTGTTAACATATACATAACCTACATGTGCATTGGGTGTCATTGGTTTTAATCACACGAAAGATGTTTTTTTAAGTCCCACAATAAAAGTAATGCCAGTCAGGGGTGGAGTCTTGAAAAGCACAAAATGTCAATATCGTGTTGGACCTCCTCTAGCATCTATACATGCATTGCTCCTTTCTTGCATGGTTCTTATAAGGCGGCATATCATCATTTGTGGAACCTGGTGCCACTCTTTCTGCAATGCCTTGCCTAATTCTACCAGCGTTCGTGGTACTTGTTGACGTTGCTGAATACGTTGCTGTCTATGGGCGAGATATCTGGGATCATTGCATCAAGGTCTGATGCCTCTGTAGATGATCTGTGACAACACGTGCACGGTGAGCTCTGACATTGTCATCATGGAACACAATCCCTGCGCCATGACGACGAGGAGCAAACGATAAAACATGATGATTGGTGATATTATCTCTATAATACAGACCTGTGACTCTCCCTTGACAAATATGTAGATATTTTCTGCGTGTTCATGGTGATGCCACCCTACACCATTACTGACCCACTTCCAATCTAAACCGACCATGAGGTACCATAGCAGCCACTTGGTAGCGTTCACCTAGTCTGCACCACACCCACACACGACCCTCATTAAAGTCCAGATTAAACCTGGATTCGTCACTAAACATGACATTTGACCAATTTGACCAGCGAGTGTTTGTCTATCGCAAAAGACGCCGACTCCATTCCAGCCGAGTTTGGCGATGTCTTGCAGTTAAAGGTAAGTATAAAGGAAAGAAAAAATGTTTTATTTAACGACGCACTCAACACATTTTATTTACGGTTATATGGCGTCAGACATATGGTTAAGGACCACACAGATTTTGGGAGAGACCCGCTGTCGCCACTACATGGGCTACTCTTTCCGATTAGCAGCAAGGGATCTTTTATTTGCGCTTCCCACAGGCAGGATAGCACAAACCATGGCCTTTGTTGAACCAGTTATGGATCACTGGTCGGCGCAAGTGGTTTACACAGCAAATGAACTGTTTGTGTGCCGACTCTGATCCCTGTTTCTTGTTGGAGTTGCTGTTGTAGCTGAGTTGCATTGATTTGACGATTACGGAGGGCTCTGGTGATAAGGAGTCGGTTTTTGGTGTCTGGTGGTGGCAGTTGGTCGTCCACTCCGCGGTCTGTCTTACACTCTACCGGTTGTTCTATGCAAGTCTGTATTTGTCCAGCCTGGAACAATTATATGGCTCTAAGACGTTTCCCAAATGCCAGTCGGCGTATTGTTATAATTCAGCAATTGATAGCAACCACAATCCTCACAGTCTTTTGTGATTAAAACGTCATTCCTATCGCTTTTGCATTCACGTGTGATGGAAATGAACACAACTGGTGAACTGAGACACCACATCTCGTGTTCGTAATCGATAATGACTAGGCTACACTGTATATAAATTGTAATTAAATATCCTAAATATCATAATATGTTAATGTTAAAAATATAACAATATCCCTTTTGTGAGCAGTATGTTTACGGTGAAGATGATCGTGGCAACAGTAACAGTGAGGAGGAGTACGACGACGACAATGATGATGATGATGACGATGATGATGATAATGGTGGTGGTGATGATGATTATGTTGATGTTGATGATAATGGTGGTGGTGATGATGATGTTGATACTGATGATGATGATGATGGTGATGATTGTTATAATGATGATGATGGTGGTGGTGATGATGATGTTGATGATGATGATGGTGGTGATTATGATGGTGGTGGTTATGGTGATGGTAATGATGGTGAATAGATGACGATGATGTTGATGATGATGATGTTGATGGTAGTGGTGGTGACAATGGTGATGGTGGTGATTATGCTGATGATAATGATGGTGGTGATGATTATGACGATGATGATGATGATTATGGTGGTGATAGTGGTGGTGGTGGTGATGCTGCTGCTGATGATGATTGTGGTGGTGATGATGATGATGGTGGTGGTGGTGGTGGTGGTGGTGGGGATGATGGTGATGGTGGTGATGACGATGATGATAATGATGATTATTATTATTATGACGATGTAGATGGCGATGGTAATAATGATGAGCTGCTGCTGCTGCTGCTTCTGCTGCTGCTGCTGCTGATGATGATGATGATGACGACGATAATGGTGATGATGGTAATCCTTGTCGTTATGGTGATAAAATGTGCATTTAAACCCCCATTAGAATTTATTCATATTGTCCCGGACAATCACGTCTATAGAGTTTAGAGTGTTTTGACCACCTAATGCAGCTCAAATGTAAGACATATCTAAGTCTTAAATACGTGTCCATTTTATCAACTGTAAAAATTGTCAACTTTTTTTGTTTTGCTGGTATTATGTTGATAAGTGTTTATAACTTCAAGTGTCAGCAAGGAACCGAGTTTTAGACCCAGAAAAAACAACAACGGACAAATGATGGCTGTACTCTAACAGTCAATATACTCGTTCCTCCGGGCAAAACATGATCGATCCTTTAACACAGGAATGGATCACAAGCGGTCTTTATCTATTGAGCTATGTGTTTCTAATTATATATTTAAAGACAGAGATATATTTGTATGTAAATTGTTATTTTTAAACGTGCTATACAAATAGGTTATTTCGTTATTTCCCCAATGAATGGCTTAAAGGTACTTGATCTTCTTATCGTAGTTCTGTCTAAAACTCGTTGTTCTGCTTGACATATGTCTTATTAAAAAATCGCATCTGGCCATGTGGAAATTATTTCTGAGTGCACCATCGCCTGCACGTTTTGTCTTAACGCCAAGAAGCTAGGTTGTTGTTTGTTTTGGGGTTTGTTTAGTTTTTTTGTTTTTTTGTTATGCTTTGTTTTGTTTTTTATTTGTTTATTGTTGTTTTAGGGGTGTTTTTTTGTTGTTGTTTTGGGTTTTTTGTTAGGTTGTTTTTGTTTGGTTATTTGAGTGTTTTGTTTTGTTTTGTTTGTTTGTTTGTTTGTTTGTTTGTTTTAATGAATGAATGAATGAATGAATGTTTAACGACACCTCAACACGAAATATACATCGGCCATTGGGTGTCAAACTATGGTAATGCAAACAAATAAGGTGATGATCAACATCAATATAAAAATTCAAAATTTAAATAAAAACAGTGTAAAGAACTGTACAAAAATACAAATATCACAGATAGATACTGACTTTTATTAAAAATTTCAATTTGTGCTGTATTGGTCATTCTCAAAGAGAATGTTACACCCCTGCACCACGGTGAGGTTATGTTTTTGTTTTTGTTTTTGTTTTGGGGTTTTTTGGCTTGAACTTCAGAAGACAGACCAACCATGAAACCGCCGGACTATACAGACTATTACCTTATGTTATAGTTTTGTTTTGTTATTGGGTTTGTCTTTTTTCTTTTTTATTTTTTTTCTTTTTTTTTTTTTTTTTTTTTAGTTTATTAATGTGTTTTTGTATGGGGTTTTTTTGTTTGGTTTTTATTGTTGGGTTTTTTGGGTTGGGTTTTTTTTTTGGGGGGGGGTGTGGAGGGGTGTTTGTTTTTGTTTGGTTTTTTGTTGTTGATTTTTTGTTTAGTGGGGTATTTTGTGGTTTGCTTTGTTTTTATTTATATTTTGTTTTGTGTTTGCTTTTGTTTTTCATTTTGTTTCATGTACAATCATGTATTATATAGCCATATTAAGTAGCCTATGAAATAGCACGCGGATTCATTATCTGTTTTTCTGTGTGTATGAGTCAAGAGTTCTAACTCATAACGAAGCCTGACGTTTTACTGCGCGGAATTCCTACGATAATGACTCTTAAGAGCTGAAAATGGCACCGCAATGCAGTTAGGACATTTTCATAACAAGTAAAAAAAAAAAAAAAGAAGATGTTTTTTTCTTTTGTTCTTTGTCTTTTTTTATCTCTTATCATTGAATTCATTTAGAAATCTCGTGCTTTTTAGCTCATTCCGCGCGTTTCCTTTGTTTAATGTTAATACCTCTTGGCTAAACATCAGGTCAATTGTGTCACGTGCTTTGTCAAGACAGCGGCGTTTCCATTTCAAATGGGAGTCGTTAGACCGGTTGCGAAATGTCGTTACGTCAACGCATAGAACAATTAATTTGATTGGACAGCCGCGTGCCAGATCTAATGGATGTCATTAGCGGGTGTTTTAGAGGACGCAGTGCTGTGACACGTATAGATAACCCGACAGAGATCATATGACCCGAGAGAGATCATAAACTGATATTTAAGTGTTACTTAGCTGGAGCCATAATGAAGGTATCTACACATATCACGGGCATTGTTCAGGCCTTTGATATACCAGTCGTGGGGCACTGGGTGAGCCGCAAAATAGAAAGAAGCCGGAGTTTGTCGAAGGCTAATCGATTCTGTGTCAGTATATTTTCTTGCCTCCCTCTATGTCACATCTTTCTGTCTGTTTGTCTCTCGTATATGTGTGTGTGTGTGTGTGTGCGTGCGTGTGTGATGTGTGTGTGTGTGTGTGTGTGTGTGTGATGTGTGTGTGTGTGATGTGTGTGTGTGTGTGTGTGTGTGTGTGTGTGATGTGTGTATGTGATGTGTGTGTGTGTGTGTGTGATGACTGTATATGTGTGTATGCATGTGTGTGTGTGATGTGTGTGTGTGTGATGAATGTGTGTGTGTGATGACTGTGTGCGTGTGTGTGTGTGTGTGTGATGACTGTGTATGTGTGTGTGTGATGACTGACTGTGTGTGTGTGTGTGTGTATGTGTGTGTGTGTGTGTGTGTGTGTGTGTGTGATGACTGTGTGTGTGTGTGTGATGACTGTGTGTGTGTGTGTGTGTGTGTGAATGTGTGTGTGATGACTGTGTGTGTGATGATGACTGTGTGTGTGTGTGTGACTGTGTGTGTGTGATGACTGTGTGTGTGATATGTGTGTGTGTGTGATGAATGTGTGTGTGTGTGTGTGTGATGACTGTGTGTGTGTGTGTGATGACTGTGTGTGTGATGACTGTGTGTGTGTGTGTGTGTGTGTGTGTGTGTGTGATGACTGTGTGTGTGTGATGACTGTGTGTGTGTGATGACTGTGTGTGTGTGTGTGTGATGACTGTGTGTGTGTGTGTGTGTGTGTGATGACTGTGTGTGTGATGACTGTGTGTGTGTGTGATGACTGTGTGTGTGTGTGATGACTGTGTGTGTGTGTGTGTGTGTGATGACTGTGTGTGTGATGGCTGTGTGTGTGTGTGTGACTGTGTGATGACTGTGTGTGTGTGTGTGTGATGACTGTGTGTGTGTGTGTGATGATGACTGTGTGTGTGTGTGTGTGATGACTGTGTGTGTGTGTGTGTGTGTGTGTGTGTGATGACTGTGTGTGTGATGACTGTGTGTGTGTGTGTGTGATGACTGTGTGTGTGTGTGTGTGATGACTGTGTGTGTGTGTGATGACTGTGTGTGTGATGACTGTGTGTGTGTGTGTGTGTGATGACTGTGTGTGTGTGTGTGTGTGTGATGACTGTGTGTGATGACTGTGTGTGTGTGTGATGACTGTGTGTGTGTGTGTGTGATGACTGTGTGTGATGACTGTGTGTGATGACTGTGTGTGTGTGTGTGATGACTGTGTGTGATGACTGTGTGTGTGTGTGTGTGATGACTGTGTGTGTGTGTGTGTGATGTGTGTGTGTGTGTGTGACTGTGTGTGTGACTGTGTGTGTGTGATGACTGTGTGTGTGTGTGTGTGTGTGTGTGTGATGACTGTGTGTGTGACTGTGTGTGACTGTGTGTGTGTGTGTGTGTGTGTGTGACTGTGTGTGTGTGTGTGTGTGTGTGTGTGTGTGTGTGTGTGTGTTTGTGTGTGTGTGATGTGTGTGTGTGTGATGACTGTGTGTGTGTGTGTGTGTGATGACTGTGTGTGTGATGACTGTGTGTGTGTGTGATGACTGTGTGTGTGTGTGTGATGACTGTGTGTGTGTGTGTGTGATGACTGTGTGTGTGTGTGTGTGATGACTGTGTGTGATGACTGTGTGTGTGTGTATGTGTGATGACTGTGTGTGTGTGATGACTGTGTGTGTGTGTGATGACTGTGTGTGTGATGACTGTGTGTGTGTGTGTGTGTGTGTGTGTGTGTGTGTGTGATGACTGTGTGTGTGATGACTGTGTGTGTGACTGTGTGTGTGTGTGTGTGTGATGACTGTGTGTGTGTGTGTGATGACTGTGTGTGATGACTGTGTGTGATGACTGTGTGTGTGTGTGTGTGACTGTGTGTGTGTGATGACTGTGACTGTGTGTGATGACTGTGTGTGTGATGACTGTGTGTGATGTGTGTGATGACTGTGTGTGTGTGTGTGTGATGACTGTGTGTGTGTGTGTGTGTGATGTGTGTGTGTGATGACTGTGTGTGATGACTGTGTGTGTGTGTGTGTGATGACTGTGTGTGTGTGTGTGTGTGTGACTGTGTGTGTGTGTGTGATGACTGTGTGTGTGATGACTGTGTGTGTGTGTGTGATGACTGTGTGTGTGTGACTGTGTGTGTGACTGTGTGTGTGTGTGTGATGACTGTGTGTGTGATGACTGTGTGTGTGTGTGATGACTGTGTGTGTGTGTGTGTGTGTGTGTGATGACTGTGTGTGTGTGTGTGTGTGTGATGACTGTGTGTGATGACTGTGTGTGTGTGTGTGTGTGATGAGTGTGTGTGTGTGTGTGATGACTGTGTGTGTGATGACTGTGTGTGTGTGTGTGTGTGATGACTGTGTGTGTGATGACTGTGTGTGTGTGTGTGTGACTGTGTGTGATGTGTGTGTGTGTGTGTGTGTGTGATGACTGTGTGTGACTGTGTGTGTGTGTGATGACTGTGTGTGTGATGACTGTGTGTGTGATGACTGTGTGTGTGTGTGATGACTGTGTGTGTGTGTGAGTGATGACTGTGTGTGTGTGTGTGTGATGACTGTGTGTGATGACTGTGTGTGTGATGACTGTGTGTGTGTGTGATGACTGTGTGTGTGATGACTGTGTGTGTGTGTGACTGTGTGTGTGTGTGTGTGTGTGATGTGTGTGTGTGATGACTGTGTGTGTGATGACTGTGTGTGTGATGACTGTGTATGTGATGTGTGTGTGTGTGTGATGACTGTGTGTGTGTGTGTGTGATGACTGTGTGTGTGTGTGTGTGTGTGATGACTGTGTGTGTGTGTGTGTGTGTGTGACTGTGTGTGTGTGACTGTGTGTGTGTGTGTGTGATGACTGTGTGTGTGATGACTGTGTGTGTGTGTGATGACTGTGTGTGTGATGACTGTGTGTGATGTGTGTGTGTGTGTGTGATGACTGTGTGTGTGTGTGATGTGTGTGTGTGATGACTGTGTGTGTGTGATGACTGTGACTGTGTGTGTGATGACTGTGTGTGTGTGTGTGTGTGTGTGTGTGATTGTGTGTGTGATGACTGTGTGTGTGTGTGATGACTGTGTGTGATGTGTGTGTGATGACTGTGTGTGTGTGTGATGACTGTGTGTGTGACTGTGTGTGTGTGTGTGTGTGTGATGACTGTGTGTGTGTGTGTGTGATGACTGTGTGTGTGATGACTGTGTGTGTGTGTGTGTGTGATGACTGTGTGTGTGTGTGTGTGTGTGTGTGATGACTGTGTGTGTGTGTGTGGTGTGTGTGTGTGTGTGTGTGTGATGTGTGTGTGTGTGTGTGTGACCGTGTGTGTGATGACTGTGTGTGTGTGTGTGTGTGTGTGTGATGATTGTGTGTGTGATGACTGTGTGTGTGTGTGTGATGACTGTGTGTGTGTGTGTGATGACTGTGTGTGTGTGTGTGATGACTGTGTGTGTGAGTGTGTGTGTGTGTGTGATGACTGTGTGTGTGATGACTGTGTGTGTGTGATGACTGTGTGTGTGATGACTGTGTGTGTGTGATGACTGTGTGTGTGTGTGTGTGATGACTGTGTGTGTGTGTGTGTGTGATGACTGTGTGTGTGATGACTGTGTGTGTGTGTGATGACTGTGTGTGTGATGACTGTGTGTGTGATGACTGTGTGTGTGATGACTGTGTGTGTGTGTGATGACTGTGTGTGTGATGACTGTGTGTGTGATGACTGTGTGTGTGTGATGACTGTGTGTGTGTGTGTGATGACTGTGTGTGTGTGATGATGACTGTGTGTGTGTGTGTGTGATGACTGTGTGTGTGATGACTGTGTGTGTGATGACTGTGTGTGTGTGACTGTGTGTGTGATGACTGTGTGTGTGTGACTGTGTGTGTGTGTGATGTGTGTGTGATGACTGTGTGTGTGATGACTGTGTGTGTGTGTGATGACTGTGTGTGTGATGACTGTGTGTGTGTGTGTGACTGTGTGTGTGTGTGTGATGACTGTGTGTGTGTGTGATGACTGTGTGTGTGTGTGTGTGATGACTGTGTGTGTGATGACTGTGTGTGTGATGACTGTGTGTGTGATGACTGTGTGTGTGTGTGATGACTGTGTGTGTGTGATGACTGTGTGTGTGATGACTGTGTGTGTGTGTGATGACTGTGTGTGTGTGTGATGACTGTGTGTGTGTGTGTGATGACTGTGTGTGTGTGTGTGTGTGATGACTGTGTGTGTGATGACTGTGTGTGTGATGACTGTGTGTGTGTGTGTGATTGATTGTGTGTGTGTGTGTGTGTGTGTGTGTGTGTGTGTGTGTGTGTGTGTGATGATGATTGTGTGTGTGATGACTGTATATGTGTGTATGCTGGAATATTAATACCATTCTATTCCAGACGTAGCACCTTTAATCCGCCGAACGAAACTCTTATCTTAGAGTCACGCGGTTCACCACTAAAGATTTATCAAAGCAATGCGTCAATTTGAATTTCTGCAATTTGATGATTTGTAAGAAAGCCCAGGGGCAGAGTGGTTAACTTGATTCCACAATGCCCCTACATAACCCGTGACCTTTTTTTATTAATCGTCTGCTGTTTTTGTAAGAAATAAAATAATCGAATTGTCATCGTTTGAGGGCAGCTAGAATGTTTGGCGACGATGCTGTCAAAAGTAATGGTGTTTACCATTCTCGAACAAAAACCAGAAGTAAAAGATTCGAAGGATCAAAAGTTGCTTTAACTCTAAAAAGCAAGGGGGAAAAAGAAGAAGAAAAAATACGAAAAAAGAACGAAAAATACTAAAGAAAAAGAAGAAGAAAACGACTGAATTGACATTAATAACATGGATGTGACTATAGTCCGTCCCATCCTTCTACAAAAAAATGTTTTTTGTAAATAATTTCAATTTTGTTTGACGTAAGAAGAAAAGTAAAATTGTTTTGGGTTTTTTAAAATAACCCCCCCCCCCCCCCCCACCTATTTTTGTGTCCAATTTAGAAAACAATCGGCTCAGAAATAAATAACTTGTAGTATATTCCATAGCATGAAAAATGGCGTTTCCTGTGGAACAGACTATAGATGTTTTAAATGGTAAAAACATTTATATTTTTCGCTTATAATTCGAAACAAGAACGGCCATGCCATGTTGCCAATCTAACTAAATTCATGACACCTGCTTTTAAAAGTTGATAGTCTACAAACAAACGTCATGAAATAAACGTTACACTGTCGTGACATGTTTATCATAGCACCATGTTAGTCTCAAATACAAATCACGACAGGATTCATACATGGTTAACTACACTGATATAATTTACCGTTATGTCGCCATGTTTTTATGCCATCCAACACGAAATGTCTGTATGTCTTCATTTGACTTTGATTACTGAATACGACAAAACGGAGTCGTAGAATGACGTGTAATGAGAAGAAAATTAATGTTGATGGCCTATTCTAGATTATTAAATTATCACAGAGGCATGCATAATACAAGAGAGTGAGGTTGATGAGATTAGATATCCTGCGTGTGTAAAGACTAGGGCTATGGCCAGTAGGGTAACACAATACCCAGAGGATATTTGTGATTTGTCTGATACGTGTGTGAGCCATGAAATTGGAGTCGATGAGGTTATCAGTAAATTGGTAGATAAGTCAACTGACGAACTAAATGTGGTGGAACCTGTTGACCTCCCGCAGAGGGTAAATGAACCAGTTGTGTTTGATAGAGGGGCCTTACCTTGTAATAGACAAGAGTTAGTTCTAGAGCAGGGGGCTGATCCAAATTTGTTGGCAGCTCGCACTACCTTGTTAACTGTGGACAAGGGAGTATTCATGAATAAGAGAGTTAGAGATAGAAAGGATAGGAAGCAACTGAGCCATGCTCAGAGCAAAATAAAATCAGTGTTTGATAGGAAGGCTAGGAGTCGGGAATTTAAACCAGGGGATAAGGTGTTGCTGTACCTTCCCATTAAACGGGGTTCATTGCAGAACAGGTATTTCGGGCCCTATGTTGTGCACAAACGGGTTAATGAGACAGGGTATGTGATAAACACTCCTGATAGGGTTAGGAAAAGTAGGTATTGTCACATCAATTTGCTAAAAGGTTATTTTGACAGACTGCCGATAGTTCCAGAGTTACCGGTCCAAATTGAGAGTCACACAATTTCCTGTGATGACGTCAAGACTGCAGAGATCAAATTAACCAACAGCCAGATTCTAGCAGACTTGAGCCCCCAGCGAGCAAAGTTGACTACGCTGATACAAGACAATGTTTCCATTTGTCAGGACCTTCCAACGGTTACCAATACCTTAAGCCAGGATGTGCGCTTGGAACCCAATGCTACACCGATTCGACAGCATGCCTATTGGAGAAAACCTGGAAAACGTGCGACACTGAAAAAGAAGGAAACGAAGCTCTAGTGTCAGGTGAATGCGAGAAGTCATTCAACCGTCTCAAACAGATGCGCTACTCGTCTCCCGTGATGGCAGCACCAGACTACCGAATGCCTTTCAGGCTACCTGTGGATGCCAGTGACGTGGGAGCTGGAGCTGTGCTGTTCCAGGAAGACGAAAATGGACTGGACTACTCCTGTAAGTTTCTTCTCCAAAAAGTTTGACAAACACCAGGTGAACTATTCCACTATAGAGAAGGAAGCTTTGGCCATGGTACAAGCTCTGAAGCATTTTCAGATCTACGTGAAATCGGCAGTGCATCAAGTGGTGGTCTTTACTGATCATAATCCGCTTACTTTCATTCACAGAATGAAAGCCACCAACCAGAGAGTTTTGAGATGGAGTCTTCTTCTGCAAGAATTCCCAATTACCATTGAACATATCAAGGGCACATCCAATGTAATCGCTGATGCCCTGTCCCGAAGTTGAACGTTATGATAATGTGTTGACATTCGTGATTTCTGTTTTGTTTTATATATTTTATTTGTATACCAGGGACTCAGAGACTCAGTGTGATTACTGGTAGTCACTTTATTATGTGTTGTAAATGCCCGGATGCGTCGGTTAACGCACCTTTTGTTTAAATGTAGTATATTTCCCTATTCCTAGAGTAGAGGAAATATCCTTTTTGAGGTAGGTGTGTGTGACGGAACATGCTCTTAATTTTGTTTTCGCCTGTGGCGATATTAATTGTTTTAGAGGGCCGTGTGCAGTTCCAATATGCACTTAAGCCCAGGTGGACACTTTGTTACGTAATACCTCCGCTGCGCGATGGTGGTCGAGCTGTTCCAATACACACCCAGCCCAGGTGTGGAGGCCATGTGGCCAGTAGTTACGTAATACCTCCGCGCGACCATGGAATCTCTAGCGAACTGGCGACAGTAAGTCTGACCATATGAGAAAAAAAATACCGCTTGGTCGCTGTGGAAATAGCACTTGTAGGGATTCGGTGCCGCGATGTACCCCCAGACGATATTCGGATTTTTATGATAAATAGCTAGGGTTTTAGAGATATCAGGGAGAAACATATTGGAAGGCGTCCAGGGGGAACGTTGTCCGTTTGGACTTGGTAATTATATATTTTCTGCTCTGTGTATAACCTTGATGTGATTGATGTGACTTAAAATATTTTAATACTGTATTATACCAATATTATTTAGACGGTGCTGCCGGTCATCTGACGCAGTAAACTGTAGGCTCACTGATGTAATATATATAAAAAGCTTAACCAGTCATCCTAGAGGACCTAGGTAAACTGTAGGTTATTGTCTTTATTGTGATAGGTACCAGTATTAATTCTGTGTTACAAGGTTACTGAATGAGTAGTAAGGGTTAATTAAAAATTAACCCGTTAGGAATAGAGTTGTAATTCCTTTATTAATTAAGTTCTCCTGGAAGCGTTTCTCAATTATCACACGTTACTGAACGAGTAGTAAGGGTTAATTAAAAATTAACCAGTTAGGAATAGAGTTGTAATTCCTTTATTAATTAAGTTCCCCTGGAAGCGTTTCTCAATTATCACACGTGTGTGTGTTGTGTCACGGTGAAGTGATTAGCATATTGTGTAAACTAGACACCTAGAGATTAACTAATTAAGTGATCAGTTCTGGGTTGTTATTATTTGTTGTTGTTAATTAATTACTGCGGCTGTACATTTGTCAGCGTAGGTTAATACAGATTCAAAAGTGTATTGTGTTTTTGTTGTGATTTCTAGTGAACTAAACGTGCTATAATAATATATACTTTATATAAGATCTTATCTCTGATCATACCTAGACGAGCCAGCGGGTATAACTGCCTGTTACAGAGAGATCTAATAGATATACAGTTAGGAGAGATATTTGGACAATCGTGTTTCATTCAGTTACGGGTATTATAGGATCCCCGTGACACACATTAAATATAGTTTCTTGTTTATAATATCAGTGGCTGCATATTCAATGTGGTTTTGGTCGTCATAATATTTGTAAGAAGCCCAAACTGGATTTTGTCTTCAAATAATTTCGTACGTATGAAAAAATAATATTTTAGGCAATAAAATGAAATTTAACCTAGTACAAATATAAGAACGATCAGAGACACGTTTAATATACAGCCACTAATATTGTATGCAGAAAAATATATTTGATATGTAATTACAATCGTTAAAATGTCTCTGTCAGTCGATAACATCTTAAAAAGTGCAGCAAACTCAATAATGTCCCTTTAACTTTCAAGGACGCGTTCCTGGGAACACACACACCTCAGCTATCAGGACTGTCTGTCTAGGACAGTGGGTTAGTGGCTAGTTGTTTGTAGAGAGAGAGAGAGAGAGAGAGAGAGAGAGAGAGAGAGAGACAGAGAGAGAGAGAGAGAGACAGAGAGGGGGAGGGAGGGAGAACAAAGAGAGAGGGGGAGGGAGGGAGAGAGGGGGGAGGGAGGGAGAACAAAGAAGAGAGAGAGGGGGAATGGAGGGAGAGAGAGAGGGAGGCAGAACAAACGAGAGAGAGGGGGGAGGGAGAGAGAGGAGGGAGGGAGAGAGAGGGGGGAGGGAGAGAGAGAGAGGGGAGGGAAGAGAGAGAGAGGGGAGAGAGATAGAGAGAGAGAGGGGGAGAGAGAGAGAGAGAGAGTGTGTGTGTGTGTGTGTGTGTGTGTGTGTGTGTGTGTGTGTGTGTGTGTGTGTATTGACCTAACACGTACTAGCTGAGTTGATAAGCTCGCATTTGATGGGAGCCGGCAGCGGGATGCGAACCCAAACCTAACAACCTTATGTTCGATGGTTTAAAGACTATACCACCGAAGTCGGTTCGGTGACCGAAATTTCTACTTTCCCCGCGGTATCGTCCAGTGTTTGTTAGTTAAAGTTTGTTTTGTTTAACGACACCACTAGAGTACATTGATTTATTTGGTAATTTTGACATGTAGTCTTAGAAAGAAAACCTGCTACATTTTTTTCATTAGTATCAATGGATCTTTTATATGCACCATCCCACAGACAGGATAGCACATACCACGGCCTTTGATATACCAGTCGTGGTGATGCAAAGTCTGTATTCACTGAAGGAGTTTAGCTAATTATGCTGATATCCATACATGCTCATTCATTCATTCATTTCAACTTATTTTCGTCCATATATCCAATTAAGGTTCAAGCACGCTGTCCTGGGCACACACCTCAGCTATTTGGGTTGTCTATCCAGTACATTAGGTTAGTTGTCAGTGGTTAGCGAGATATAAGTCGGTGTAGTGGTCTTACTATTTACCCATAGACTCTTTAAAACTCAATCAGGGTGGGAGCCGGTACCGGGCTGCGAACCCAGTACCTACCAGACTTATGTCAGATAACTTAAACACGACACCACCGAGATCGGTGATTGGGAATTAAAATCGTGGTCACTCGGGAGTTGGCCTACTAACTGGCGCAATAAAAGATTACATGAAAATATACACAGTTAGTCCATCCCGTAAAGTAAACACATTCAGTGCACCACAACTGGACAAAAAAGAGTAAAGTTTGTTTTATTTAATGACGCCACTAGAGCACATTGATTTTTTTTTATCTTATGATCGGCTATTGGACGTCAAACATATGGTCATTCTGACACTGTTTTTTAGAGGAAACCCGCTGTCGCCATATAGGCTACTCTTTTACGACATGTAGCAAGGGATCTTTTATTTGCGCTTCACAGGCAGGATAGCACAAACTATGGCCTTTGTTGAACCAGTTATGGATCACTGGTCGGTGCAAGTGGTTTACACCTACCCACTGAGCCTTGCGGAGCACTCACTCAGGGTTTGGAGTCGGTATCTGGATTAAAAATCCCATGCCTCGACTGGGATCAGAACTCAGTACCTACCAGCCTGTAGGTCGATGGCCTAACCACGACTCCACCGAGGCCGGTCAAACAACTGGACATAGGCCATGGTATGTGTTTTCATGTCTATGGGAAAGTGCATATAAAAGATCCCTTGCTGCATTAGGGAAAATGTAGCGGGTTTCCTCTGATGACTACGAGTTTGATGACTATGACTACCAAATGTTTGACATCCAATAGCCGATGATTAATTAATCAATGTCCTCTAGTGGTGTCGGTAAACAAAGCAAACTGTATTCAACAAGCTGGCACACACAGTGCGGGAAGATTTTATAAGTACCAAGTCCATTAACTCTTCCATCACGTGTTTCAGCGACATCCAGCAGTTAT
Organism: Gigantopelta aegis; assembly: GCF_016097555.1. Taxonomy (NCBI): domain Eukaryota; kingdom Metazoa; phylum Mollusca; class Gastropoda; order Neomphalida; family Peltospiridae; genus Gigantopelta; species Gigantopelta aegis. The sequence continues at coordinate 29,072,657 of NC_054699.1, read as the reverse complement.
CTCCCTCTAGCAGGCAACGATTGCATCTCAGCAAAAGTAAAGTTTGTTTTGTTCCAAGAAACCGATAGAGCGCATTGATTTATTAATCACCGGCTATTGGATGTCAAACATGTAGGATTAAAGCGTAATTTTTTTAAGGTAATTTTGACGCATAATTTAGAATGGTTCGTCAAAATTGAAAATTGAAAATTGGTTGATTTGACTTAGTTGAAACCTTTTTGGGATTGGGTAGAGTGAGCCTGCATTCTTTTATCCGACTCCCTCTGGGTGCGAATGCAAGTGCCTACTAGGAAGCCAGTTTTCTTTTGCCTAGCTTTCCACAGAACGTATTGCAGTGGTGCTGGGCATTTTTCCATTAGTAGTAAGGGTTATTATTTTACATGCACCATCCCACAGACAGGATAGCACATACCACGGCCTTTGATATACCAGTCGTGGGGCAATGGGTGAGCCGCAAAATAGAAAGAAGCCGGAGTCTGTCGGAGGTTAATCGATCCTACGTCAGTATGTTTCCCTGACTCCCTCTATGTCACATCTTTCTGTCCGTTTGTCTCTCTTTTTCTATGTGTGTTTTTAGTCGTGTTTGTGCTTGCGTGTGTGCTTGCGTGTGTGTATATCTGCGTGTATGTATGTATATGTGCGTGTGTGCGTAAGTGTACGTATCGGTGTGTTTGTATGTGTTTCTCTGTGCGATTGTGTATGTATCTGTGAATGTGTTAGTGTATGTGTGATTGTGTATATGTGTGTGTGTGTGTGTGTGTGTTTGCGTGTGCGTGTGTGTGTGTTTGTGTTTGCGTGTCCGTGTGTGTGGGTGTGTGTATCTCTGTGTGTGTGTCTGCGTGGGTTTGTGTCTATATACGTGCGTGTCTCTGTGTGTCTTTGTGTATGTGTGTCAGTATTTCTCTCTCTCTCTCTCTCTCTCTCTCTCTCTCTCTCTCTCTCTCTCTCTCTCTCCATCTCTCTCTCTCTCTCTCTCCTCTCTCTCTCTTCATCTCTCTCTCTCTCTCTCTCTCTCTCTCTCTGTGTGTGAGTCTCTGTGGTGTGAGTGGGTGTGTGGGTGTGGGTGTGGGGGTGTTTGATGTGTGTGTATGTGCGTGTGCGTGTGTGATGATTGTGTATGTGTGTGATGTGTGTATGCATGTGTGTGTGTGTGTATGTGTGTGTCTGTGTGTATGTGTGTGTGTGTGTGTGTGTATGTGTGTGATGTGTGTATGTGTGTGATGTCTGTGTATGTGTGTGTATGTGTGTGATGTGTGTATGTGTGTGATGTCTGTGTATGTGTGTGATGTGTGTATGTGTGTGATGTCTGTGTATGTGTGTGATGTGTGTATGTGTGTGATGTGTGTATGTGTGATGTCTGTGTAAGTGTGTGATGTGTGTATGTGTGTGATGTGTGTATGCTGGAATATTAACAACATTCTATTCCAGACAGCACCTTTAATCCGCCGAACGAAACTCTTATCTTAGAGTCACGCGGTTCACCACTAAAGATTTATCAAAGCAATGCGTCAATTTGAATTTCTGCAATTTGATGATTTGTAAGAAAGCCCACGGGCAGAGTGGTTAACTTGATTCCACAATGCCCCGACATAACCCGTGGCCTTTTTTTATTAATCGTCTGCTGTTTTTGTAAGACATAAAATAATTGACGATGCTGTCAAAAGTAATGGTGTTTACCATTCTCGAACAAAAACCAGAAGTAAAAGATTCGAAGGATCAAAAGTTGCTTTAAATCTAAAAAGCAAGGGGGAAAAAAGAAGACGAAGAAAAAAACGAAAAAAGAACGAAAAGTAAAAAGTAAAGTTTGTTTTATTTAACGACGCCACAAGAGCACATTGATTTTTTTATCTTATTATCGGCTATTGGACGTCAAATATATGGTCATTCTGACACTGTTTTTTTGAGGAAACCCGCTGTCGCCACATAGGCTACTGTTTTACGACAGTCAGCAAGGATCTTTTATTTGCGCTTTCCACAGGCAGGATAGCACAAATCATGGCCTTTGTTGAACCAGTTATGGATCACTGGTCGGTGCACCTACCCATTGAGCCTTACGGAGCACTCACTCAGGGTTTGGAGTCGGTATCTGGATTAAAAATCCTATGCCTCGACTGGAATCCGAACCCAGTACCTACCAGCCTGTAGACCGATGGCCTAACCACGACGCCACCGAGACCGGTCGAAAATACTGAAGATGACGAAAACGAAAACGACTGAATTGACATTAATAGCATGAACGTTGTTATAGTTCGTCCCATCATTCTACACAATTTTTTTTTTTTTAATAATTTCAGTTTTGTTTGTCAGAAAAAAAGTAAAAAAAAAAAAAAAAAAAAAAAAAACTATTTTTGTGTCCAGTTTAGAAAACAATCGGCTCAGAAATAAATAACTTGTAGTAAATTCTATAACATGAAAAATGGCGTTTCTTGTGGGACAGACTATAGACGTTTTAGACGTTAAAAACGTTTATATTTTCGCTTATAATTCGAAACAAGAACGGCCATGCCATGTTGCCAATCTAACTAAATTCATGAAGCCTGCTTTTAAACGTTGATAGTCTACAAACAAACGTCATGAAATAAACGTTTCACTGTTGTCACATGTTTATCATAGCAACATGTTAGTCTCAAATACAAATCACGACAGTATTAATACATTGTCAACTACTTTAATACAATTTACAACTATGTCATCATGTTTGTATATCATGCAACACGAAATGTCTTCATTTGACGTAGATTACCGAATACGACCAAACGGGAGTCGACGGATGGCGTGTAATGGGAAGACAATTAATGTTGGTAGTGTGTGTGTGTGTGTGTGTGGTGTGTGTGTGTGTGTGTGTGCGTGTGTGTGTGTGTGTGTGTCGCTGTGGTTGTGTATGTATATACGTATGCCTGTATGTATATACGTATGCCTGTGTGTATATGTACGTGTGTGTATATATAAAGAGAATACTACATGAGCGACCGTCAGATACCATTTATTCTACAACGAGTTGTTTTAAAACGTATTTAAACAACGAGCTTTAAGATAAATGGTATATAACGAACATGAATGTATTATTCTAGTTCTTACATATGTTTAAGGAACAGGTTCAAAGTAAATGAAAATATCTTTTCTAGCTAAAACTAAAGCAATTTCAACTGAATTGCAGGGCAGTGTCCACCTGGTCATCATCTAGGAGCAGTCAGCTGTGTGTCTTTGAATTCAATTTTTTTCATAATACATAATATCACACGAAACTCGTCCTCAATTTCACCTATTTTACACAAGACACACAATCGTTTAGATCTACTTATGTTATGATAGCGTCCAACTTCAATAGCTGTCACACGTATATGTGTTAACAGTATGTGTTACCAAAAATAGTGAATGTTGTTCACTCCAACGGATGTGTGATTATTGTCTATTCTAAACGGGTTATCAATGTGTCTTGTGGTTTTGTTAAACAAAATAAACTTTAACTAATAAGTCTGATCTTAATACAACTGCATCTATATACCATTATGCAGTTATTAAATATGTTTTTTGTAAATAATTTCGATTTTGTTTGACGTAAGAAGAAAAGTAAAAATGTTTAAATCTTTCCTAGCTAAAACTAAATCAAATTCAGCTAGATTGTAGGGCAGTGTCCACCTGGGGCCGTATGCACGAGGGGCGGATAAGTCCACTATTCGGGAATAGTGCCTATTCGCCGGATAAGTGGGGAAATTTGGTATGCATGACGGCAGGATAGAGCTCCCCAGATAGCCTAAACGCGAATAACGCTATTCGCTACATTTTCTGCGTATAAAGGCCTATCCGCTGGATAAGTCTGAAAGGAAAATGGCCGCGCTGGTGTGTTGCGATTCAGAAACAGGCAAACATGTCGACAAAACTGGTTATTTCTTGATCGAACAAAGCAATTTGACACTTTTTATAATGTGGAAAAATATGAAGAATTTAAATTTGAACAAAAAGATATTCTGAAGATCACAGATGAAATAGCGGAAAACATCGAAGTGTTCAGTCGGTTGGGAGTGTTAACGTCGCTGTCAAAAATCTACAAAAGTACAAGTTTGCAACACTTTCAATATGTCTACGGTAACTGATCGGTGAGGAACTTGTTTTTATATAACAATTATTACATATTTATTTCAGTCTGTTTGTATTTGCCACATCGCCATGCATTGTCTTCAATGTTTTAATGTAACCTATCAAAAGCCCTCCCATTGGCATTGTACTTGCTATTTCTTGCTACTTCAACTTTAAACAACGTAAGCACGAACTTTGATTACGTCATACATGTATGTTGTTCACGAAAACACGTCGACAACTTATCCAAAAATTGGAAGGTTATTTGGGGGAAATATACAAAAATGGAAATATAGAAATTAATCTGTATGTTTTTATTGGGGGTGGGTATACCTGGGAACACAGACAACGGCTTGTCAAACAACTAGCCTAAGGTAAGCAAATAAAGGTTTTAAATTTTCACAAAATTGTCAGCGTAAATAATATTAAACGCACCGGATGATTGAAATGGCCATGCACAGTACTGTAGACTTTGTAGTGTAGGCTACCATTTTAGCGGAACATATTTTCCGTAACTGAAACAAGTAGTTTAATTTAATTTTTATTGAAAACATGTGCAAGATATATAATAATTATATAAGCTATTTTCATTGATTTCACTTACTTATGTATGTGTTCATTTTATGTTATAGGCATACATCAGTCAACAATTTGGTGAGGACTGACAACACTCCAGCAGGTGCCAAACCACAAAACGAACATGGCTGTAGCAAATGGTGTCATTCTGTCAATGTGCAGGTAATGCAGATAGTGTGTGTGTGTGTGTGTGTGTGTGTGTGTGTGTGTGTGTGTGTGTGTGTGTGTGTGTGTGTGTAAAACCATGTGTGTGTATAGATAGCGGAGAGAGTGAGAGAGAGAGAGAGAGAGAGAGAGAGAGAGAGAGAGAGAGAGACACACACACACACACACACAGAGAGAGAGAGAGAGAGAGAGAGAGAGAGAGAGAGAGAGAGAGAGACAGAGACAGAGACAGAGACAGAGACAGAGACAGAGATAGAGAGAACTAGCTGAAGTAATTATTTTAAAGCATAAAATATGGCGTTGGTAACATAATTTAACCACTAAACTTAAGATACAATTTTTCACCATTATTGAAGCATAGATTTGATAAAGTAAAACTATTTAGTTACATAACAGATTTAAAAAAAAAAATAAAAAAAATAAAACAGTGCTCTATAAACATATATTGTGACATGCTGTCAAATTCTTTTCTTTCTTTTCTTTACCTTGGTGAAGCAGATCATTTGTTCTTTTTCTTTTAACCCCCCCCCCCCCCAAAAAAACCCCCAAAACAAACAACAACAACAAAAAAACAAAACAACAACAACAAAAAAAAACCTGTTATTACCCAGATCACCTTATTATCATAAATGTCATATTTGTAACATTTTGTTCCAGATACATGGCACATAAGTTGTTGTATACTCTGGTTGTGAACCCAAGTGAATCTGTAGTGAGGATATATACAGCTGGACAAAGTTCAAGCAAGGTGTTGAATGTGTGCGTTTTGGAACCATCTAAGATTCATAAAGTTATTACGGTTTGTGTAATGCTGCATAACTGTGCTAAAAGCCTCCATCTGATTCAGAGAAATTCAATGACAGTGATCCAGGTTAATGTTTTGTTACAAGATGATAACTTTGATATGAAAGAGATTTCAACCCAATGGTTCATGATGTTGATAGCAGAGCTGTTATTTACTAAAGTAGTGTCGGAAACAGAATAAAAATGATTTTCGTAGATTATTTCTTTCATATTAAACTGACAAGTAAATATTTTGTAAATATCTATTTACTGATAGTCTACCTAATGTAGCATTTACTTGTTTGGGCTCTCATTGATGTTCAAGGTGGTGTTTACTCTTGAAATTAAAAGAAAAATGTCAGTAAACAGGTGATCTGTGCACTTTATTGGAACAGTCTATAACACATTTTGGTCAACATGTGTCAATTTCACTGGGGTTACAATATGTGAGGGACTGTTTCTGATGATAGTTTGCCCCTATCCCTCTCCAAAAGAAAATATTTGTAGTCATTTATAAGTAACTTTTGAGCAAAACTGTCAAGAGCCATTATGAGTGATTCATTATACCGGTATTAAAGGTACTATATGTGGCGAAACGGGTTTCCTCTAAAAACAGTGTCAGAATGACCATATGTTTGACGTCCAATAGCCGATGATAAGATTACAAATCAATGTGCTCTAGTGGCGTCGTTAAATAAAACAAACTTTTTAAAGGTGCTATCTCAATGTTGCCCAATGACAGTTATTGCAAATCATTTTTTTTTTTTTTTTAATAAATGTTTTATTTAACATCTAAAGAAGACACCTTTAACTATATGCCCATAAGTGATTATAGGAAATAATTTTATCTACTGGTAGAAAATAGATTTTTATTGGAGAATCTTTATCACAGCTCGCATTATATAGCACCTTTAAATTGTTGCAAGATTGTGTAAATTTCTAATGTCATAATTAATATAAGTTGTAGAAGCATCACGAGGGGTATATGGCTTTTTATGTACCCTCTGTGTGTTCTTTTACCCCGAGCCGAAGGCGAGGGGGTAAAAGAGCACACAGAGGGTACATAAAAAGCCATATACCCCGAGAGATGCTTCTACAACGAATTTATCTTGCCGACATGTTAAACCATATAGCCAAATAATCAAAATAACGCCAGACAATAATTGTTAACAATTTATTAACGGGGCCGTACCACGCGGACGCGAACGAAACCACTTGCCAGTGACGTAAAATAGTTCCGTCGATAAACGAGTTTTTAACTTCAAATGTTTGTAATACGAAATTGTCTGAAACAGATATTAATAACAAAAATAAAAAACACTTTTTTTTTTATTAGAAATGTATGTAGTAAAAAAATAAAAAAAATTAAAAAAAAAAAAACAACAACAACAACTGTTGCTAATCGTGTATTAATACAATAACACCACGACCGTAATTAGGTGGCCGAGTTCAACATTGCAGCTTTTAAAAGTATTGAAATAGTGTATTTTATAGTAAAAATAAAATTAATTATGTATACTTGGTTGATTATCAATGTTATTTATAATCTAATTATTGCTTTAGCATTAACTGGGGCGGCTGGATACTGTTGGAAATTACAGACGGGGTATAAGAGAATTTGGCTCCGCCCACAGGGGGATAAGTGATTTGTCCAACGGCAAACAACCAATGGGATTAAAGAATTTTACATGAAGGCGAGATAATAATTTATGTTGCAATTCAAAATAATCAGTTAAATTAAAAGTTTGTTTAAGGGTAAATGAAATTGACACATATCATCAAAATGTGTTATAGTCTGTTCCAATAAAGGTCACAAATCACCTGTTTACGGACATCTTTAGTTTAATTTCAAGAGTAAACACTACTTTGTACATCAATGAGAGCCCAAAGAAGTAAATGCTAAATTAGATAAAGTGTCATTGAATGGGTATTTACAAAATATTTACTTGTCATTTTAATATAAAAAAATAATCGACGAAAATAATTTTTATTCTATTTCCGACAGGACTATAGTAATACATTTACTCTTAAAGACAGCTGTAGATGAAAAAGTAATTTACATGCTCTGTTAACACAAAATGATATTCATATTTTACATTTTTCATACACCTTCATTTTGAATTTAAATCAATATGCAACAGGAAAATAATGTTACAGTTAGATTATTATAATTCAGAACTTCAATGCAAAACAATTCATAAAATAAAGACAAATTAACAAAATAATTATGAAAAAAAATAAAAAAATTTGAGTAATAATTTTTGTTCATGTACAGTACTGAGTAACTTTAATTACATGTTCCCTCTGACATGTCACCCACTTTAATTAACAATTTAAGATGTGTTTATTTTAAGTTATCTACACTTGGTTTATTTACTTCTACACTACACTTGCTTCACTCTTCACAATTTGTAAGGTGAAATAAACTATAAATATTACTTTGAATTGTTGTTGTTTGTTGTGTATTTCAGTGTATGCTCTGTTTGGCAATATGTACTGATTGAAAGAAATAAGGGATCACACCAACACTTACAGGAGGTAGTGACTGCAACAAAACAGTAGACATTAGACATTAGGACGATAATAGTATTCAATACTAAGTGTTCCCTTATTTCTTTCTCTGTATATTTTGTATATTATTTAGTTTTTTAATATTATTACTTTTGCATGGCTATTAAATAATGATAACGGAAAATTGCCCCTGTATTAAAAGCAGTTTCCGTTTCTCTTTTGGGGGTTCTGCCTACATATTTTAGACTATGACTGTGCATGCCATAATTCATTTTAACAAAACCCCAAGTGTGTTTCACTGGGTGTTTATTTTCATAAATGTTCAGTCCATTTTGTTTACTGAACCAAAAGAAAACTGTTGCAGTGGTGGTAGGATTGGGTATGTGGGTAGGTGTGGGGCTCATAATCCACATGAAAAAACCCACAATTCTTTATTTGTATAAATTCGGGAAAAAAGTATATTATCGTCGTCAAGTGCAGGTAATCAAGTTGAGTAAAAAAATTACCTGTTGCGTATTTCTGTGTTATTTCTATCTCCCTCTACCCCTCCTCTCCTCGTTTTAAACCCGAATTCGAAGATTGCCTCCCCCCACCCCCGGACGCTTATCTCTTGGTCTCTTGACCTATCTCTTGTTAATCTCTCTTCTGTCTCCCACTCTCTCTACTCCTTCTCTCTCTTGCTACTAATGGAAAATGTAGCGGGTTTCTCTCGTCAAACAACCATATGTTTAAGAATCTAATAGCCGATGATTAATAAATAAATGTGCTCTAGTGGTGTCGGGAAACAAAACAAACTATTTTATTGCTTGCCAGTTTTCAGTTATCTCCCTCTATATCTGCATTTCTATATTTTATTAGTAGCTGGATTTAGTATGCTGGGGCTATATCTTGGTCCCCCATTTTTATTGCATTTGGCAGGACTATTTGCCTCTATTTTATCCTTATTGTTTGTTTTATGCTACCCCTTCCGAAATATATACTGCACTTTTAATGACTGTTAATAACTGGATTGCTATATAGATCCCTTTTTTTTCTTCTTCTATAACTATGCATTTAATTTTATTTATTTGAAGTTTTGTATTATTAGCGGGTTTTTTAATTAATTTATATTAATGTATTGTATTTATAGCTATTCGCGATGTCCCGTTTATGCATACCATATAAGCGTAACATTTAAACGCGATTAGCAATCCGCGTTAATAAAATCCGCGTTTAGTTTTATCCGCTCCTCATGGCCTAGGAGCAGCCAGTCGTGTGAAATTGTCATCACACCTATATGTCTCAGTAGATATGTTACCAAAAATAACGAACAAAATTCTTAGAAGATATACAGTCAAACCCCTAGCGCCCACCTGTTTGCTCGGTCACCTGTCTAACGCGGCCAGCGTTAAACCCAAATCGGATCCCAAATCGCTAAAATGCCTCCCCCCGGCCACAGTACGCTTATGGTATATAAAAGGGATATTTGACAACAATAAGGTGCAGCAAATAATTTCACACCTTCAGGAATACTAGTTCCCATTCAGTTACAAAATATCCTGTGCTCAACGAAGAAAGAATACTATGGAAAAGCTAATGTAGCGGGTTTTCTCTGTCAAAAAATACCATATGTTTTGTAGATTCACTCTATGACAATACCGCATGATTAAATAATAAAATGGAATGTGAAAACAAACTTGTGGTGTCGGTTAAACAAATACAAACTATTTTGCATTTTTTGAAGGAGGCAGATTTTCCAAAAGTTAATCTCCCTCTATACTCTGCATTTCACACATTTTATTAGTAGTACAGACGGTATTTTTAGTATATGTCGCAACCTGTTATCATCTTGGTCCCCTTCAACGGCCACTTTTATTTATTCCCTTGCGGCAGATAAAGACAGGCTTGACTCTATTTATATACTTATTTATTTTAATTTGCTATATCTTCCGAGTTATATACTGAAAATAATTTAATGTCTTTTCTAACTGGATTTTGCTATGTTGGGGGTTTTTTCCTGGAATTTCAATGGTATATTATAAATCCTACTGTATTACTTGCTCCCAATATACATCTCGCAATATATTTACAAAAATTAAGCTTAACATCTAATGAAATAATTGTACATGAATGTGTGTTTTTATACTAACAATTATTGTTTTTAAATTGTTGTGCAAAACAAATATGTTTTCAACGTCTTTATTAGTTAAATGTATGAGTATAGCTTTTGATCACTTACTTTGTAAGGTGGTGAATTAGGAGTCCCCAATCCTAACACTACCAATGTATTTTGGGGCAATAAAAAATGTAATTTAAAGAGAATAATCCGGAAATTGTTTCAAAAAAAAAAAAAAAAAAAAAAAATAACGAACGATGTTCACACCAACGGGTGTGAAATTATTATCTATTCTGAAACAGTTAATCACAGTGTCTTGTAGTTTTGTTAAACCAAACAAACGTCAACTTGAATTCTGCATTTGTATACTATTATGCAGTTACTAAATATGAAATATGCTTTATGAATTTTGAATCAGAGTTGATTGGTTAAAGTCGCAAACCCTAGTTTTAACCCATTTAAATGGACACCATGTTTGAAACAGTCTAAAAAAAAGTGTAACACATTTTGATTAAAGTTGCAACATGGTTGTCACGGGGATCCTATAATACCCGTAACTGGATGAAACACGATTATCCAAATATCTCTCCTAACTGTATATCTATTAGATCTCTCTGTATCGAGCAGTATTACCCGCTTGTGGTTCGTCTAGGTATGATCAGACATAAGATCTTATATAAAGTATATATAATATAGCACGTTTAGTTCACTAGAAAACACAACAAAAACACAATACACTTTGGAATCTGTATTAACCTACGCTGACAAATGTACAGCCGCAGTAGTTAATTAACAACAATAAATAATAACAACCCAGAACTGATCACTTAATTTGTTAATCTCTAGGTGTCTAGTTTACACAATATGCTCATAACTTCACCGTGACACAACACCCACACGTGTGATAATTGAGAAACGCTTCCAGGAGAACTTAATTAATAAAGGAATTACAGCTCTATTCCTAACTGGTTAATTTTTAATTAACCCTTAACTACTAATTCAGTAACCTTGTAACACAGAATTAATACTGGTACCTATCACAATAAAGACAATAACCTACAGTTTACCTAGGTCCTCCAGGATGACTGGTTAAGCTTTTTATAATTATTTAGGACAGTGAGCCTACAGATTACTGCGTCAGATGACCGGCAGCACCGTCTAAATAATATTGGTATAATACAGTATTAAAATATTTAAAGTCACATCAATCACATCAAGGTTATACAACAGAGCAGAAATGATATTTACCAAGTCCAAACGGACTAACGTTCCCTGGAGCCTTCCAATATGTTTCTCCCTGATATATTTAAAATCCTAGCTAGTTATTCAAAACTCTCAGAGACAGCGAATATCGCCTGGGGGCACAACGCGGTACCTCACCTATCATCTGATATTTCCACCTCTCCCAGAGTCGGTATATTTTCTCTGATCGTCAGACTGGCTGTCGCCATTCCGCGAGCAATCACGGTTGTAAAAACCGCACTCGCGGAGGTATTACGTAACTACTGGCCACCTGGGCTCCGCATCTGGGCTAAGTGCATATGGAACTGCACACGGCCCTCTAACACGATTAATATCGCCACAGGCGAAAACAAAATTAAGAGCATGTACCGTCACACACCCCCACCTCAAAAAGGATATTTCCTCTACTCTAGGAATAGGGAAATATACTACATTAAAACAAAAGGTGCGTTAAAATACGCATTCGGGCATTTATAACACATGTAATAATAAGGTGACTACCAGTAATCACACTGAGTCTCTGAGTCCCTGGTATACAAATAAAATATATAAAAACAAAACAGAAATCAAGAATGTCAACACATTATCATAACGTTCAACTTCGGGACAGGGCATCAGCGATTACATTGGATGTGCCCTTGATATGTTCAATGGTAATTGGGTATTCTTGCAGAAGAAGACTCCATCTCAAAACTCTCTGGTTGGAGGCTTTCATTCTGTGAATGAAGGTAAGCGGATTATGATCAGTAAAGACCACCACTTGATGCACTGCCGATTTCACGTAGATCTGAAAATGCTTCAGAGCTTGTACCATGGCCAAAGCTTCCTTCTCTATAGTGGAATAGTTCACCTGGTGTTTGTCAAACCTTTTGGAGAAGAAACTTACAGGATGGTCCAGTCCATTTTCGTCTTCCTGGAACAGCACAGCTCCAGCTTCCACGTCACTGGCATCCACAGCTAGCTTGAAAGGCATTCGGTAGTCTGGTGCTGCCATCACGGGAGACGAGTAGCGCATCTGCTTGAGACGGTTGAATGACTTCTCGCATTCACCGGACCACTGGAACTTCGTTTCTTTCTTTTTCAGTGTCGCACGTTTTCCAGGTTTTCTCCGATAGGCATGCTGTCGAATCGGTGTAGCGTTGGGTTCCAGGCGCACATCCTGGCTTAAGGTATTAGTAACCGTTGGAAGGTCCTGACAAATGGAAACATTGTCTTGTTTCAACTTAGTCAACTTTGCTCGCTGGGGGCTCAAGTCTGCTAGAATCTGGCCGTTGAACAACTTGACCTCTGCAGTCTTGACGTCATCACAGGAAATTGAGTGACTCTCAATTTGGACAGGTAGTACTGGAACTATCGGCAGTCTGTCAAAATAACCTTTTAGTAAATTGACGTGACAATACCTACTTTTCCTAACCCTATCAGGAGTGTTTATCACATACCCTGTCTCATTAACCCGTTTATGCACAACATAGGGCCCGAAATACCTGTTCTGCAATGAACCCCGTTTAATGGGAAGGTACAGCAGCACCTTATCCCCTGGTTTAAATTCCCGACTCCTAGTCTTCCTATCAAACACTGATTTTATTTTGCTCTGAGCATGGCTCAGTTGCTTCCTAGCCTTCCTATCTCTAACTCTCTTATTCATTAATACTCCCTTGTCCATATCATAACCTGACATCTGATCCTCCTTCTCGCCCTCCGTTAACAATGTAGTGCGAGCTGCCAACAATTTTGGATCAGACCCCTGCTCTAGAATTAACTCTTGTCTATTACAAGGTAAATCCCCTCTATCAAACACAACTGGTTCAATTCCCCTCTGCGGGAGATCAACAGGTTCCACCACATTTAATTCGTCAGTTGACTTATCTACCAATTTACTGATAACCTCATCCACTCCAATTTCATGGCTCACACACGTATCAGACAAATCACAAATATCCTCTGGGTATCGTGTTACCCTACTGGCCATAGCCCTAGTCATTACACACGCAGGATATCTAATCTCATCAACCTCACTCTCTTCTATTGGTAAAGTGCTGTCTTTAATTAACAATTGGTCACATTTCGGCTGACAGCACTGACTAGTCAAATCATTTCCCAACAAAACTCCTATGTTTTCAACAGGCAAGTCCTTCACAACACCCATAATGACTGGTCCCGTCACAAACTTCGAACACAAGAAAACGTTATGTAACCGGACAACCATATTTTCTCCAGTAACTGAGGTTAAAGCCAAACTACGTCCTGTATCTGAATTTTCTATACTAGCTAAACACTCTGACGTGATCAGCGACTGACTACAGCCGGTATCTCGATAGATTGATATTGCCTTAGGACACAATTCTTGTTTCACATCACAGACCATACCAGTGGACACATACGGGTTTACCTTCTCTGCCATGGGACTAACCATTAACACTCTCGCTAACGGAGCTGACCTCACTAAACCGACCACTTGCGCATTATCGCGTTTCCTTTTAAAACAGTCCCCGACAAGATGGTTATCCTTTTTACAGTAACTGCAATGTGGACGAAATGTTTGTGCATTGGCTGATAATGCAGGTGTATCCTTACTTTGCCCACCAGGTGCATTCCTTGCCTGACTAGCTGACCAACTAGATGACTCTCCCCGATAGTTACTTTCCCGGGGAAAACCTGGCTGAAATTTCTTCTTATCACCCTGTTGTATAGAGCTACCCTGTACTGCCTGAGCTTTGTGTATTAACGTAGTCATCTGCCACTATGCCTGCCTCCTCTATCTTTTTTACATCACGATCCTCTAAATGAATACGTAAGCTAACTTGTAATCCATTTTTAATGTCCTGTAAGATCAACAACTCCCGTAACTCGGTATATGACTCTACCTGATGAGACACCACCCATTTATCAAACATCCCTGCCTTCTTAGCCACAAACTCACTATAAGTCTGACCCTGCGTTTTTCTCAACTCGCTATACCGTAAACGATAATCCTCAGGTCGTAATTCATAAGCCCTCGACACTGCCGCCTTAACTAGGTCGTACTGACTTGCTCGCTCATCACTCATTGAATTATAAGCTACACTAGCCTTCCCCTTAAACTTAGACACGGCTAACAATGTCCACTTAGACTGCGGCCAATTTAGCTGCTTAGCGGCCCGTTTAAAAAGTTGGAAGAACATATCTACCTCCTGGTCATCAAATACCGGCACTGATCTATAAGCCTCCGACATGTTAAAATCATTTCCTGCCTCTCGTCTAACTTCTTCAGTATTCAACTTTAACTCATGTTCCACTTTTAATTTTTCTAACTGGAATTCTCTATCCCTATCTTCTCTTTCTCTCTCTCTCTCTCTCTCTCTCTCTCTCTCTCTCTCTCTCTCTCTCTCTCTCTCTCTCTCTCTCTCTCTCTCTCTCTCTCTCTCTCTCTCTCTCTCTCTCTCTCTCTCTTCTCTATCTCTCTCTCTATCTAATGCACGTTCTAAGGTTTTAGCTGATGTTAAATCAATTTCTCGCTCACCCGCGATTTCAAATAACTCGGCCTTACGTGCTCGCTTAATCTCCACTACACTGAGCGTAGGCCTATCCAGCAAATTCTTATCCATGTTTAGATATGACGCACTTATATTTAATTAATTTTCTAGTGAACAACGTTGCTACTCATAGTTATTTGTAAAAATAATTTATAAAGCCCCCATTTACAAACAATACTTTTTTTAAATATGCATGTCCCGTTTCAGATCCGGGACGAGCGCCCCAATTTTCCACTCCTGTCATGGGGATCCTATAATACCCGTAACTGGATGAAACACGATTATCCAAATATCTCTCCTAACCGTATATCTATTAGATCTCTCTGTATCGAGCAATATTACCCGCTTGTGGCTCGTCTAGGTATGATCAGAGATAAGATCTTATATAAAGTATATATAATATAGCACGTTTAGTTCACTAGAAAACACAACAAAAACACAATACACTTTGGAATCTGTATTAACCTACGCTGACAAATGTACAGCCGCAGTAGTTAATTAACAACAATAAATAATAACAACCCAGAACTGATCACTTAATTTGTTAATCTCTAGGTGTCTAGTTTACACAATATGCTCATCACTTCACCGTGACACAACACCCACACGTGTGATAATTGAGAAACGCTTCCAGGAGAACTTAATTAATAAAGGAATTACAGCTCTGTTCCTAACTGGTTAATTTTTAATTAACCCTTACTACTCGTTCAATAACTTGTGATAATTGAGAAACGCTTCCAGGAGAACTTAATTAATAAAGGAACTACAACTCTATTCCTAACTGGTTAATTTTTAATTAACCCTTAACTACTAATTCAGTAACCTTGTAACACAGAATTAATACTGGTACCTATCACAATAAAGACAATAACCTACAGTTTACCTAGGTCCTCCAGGATGACTGGTTAAGCTTTTTATAATTATTTAGGACAGTGAGCCTACAGATTACTGCGTCAGATGACCGGCAGCACCGTCTAAATAATATTGGTATAATACAGTATTAAAATATTTAAAGTCACATCAATCACATCAAGGTTATACAACAGAGCAGAAATGATATTTACCAAGTCCAAACGGACTAACGTTCCCTGGAGCCTTGCAATATGTTTCTCCCTGATATATCTAAAATCCTAGCTATTTATTCAAAACTCTCAGAGACAGCGAATATCGCCTGGGGGCACAACGCGGTACCTCACCTATCATCTGATATTTCCACCTCTCCCAGAGTCGGTATATTTTTCTCTGATCGTCAGACTGGCTGTCGCCATTCCGCGAGCAATCACGGTTGTAAAAACCGCACTCGCGGAGGTATTACGTAACTACTGGCCACCTGGGCTCCGCATCTGGGCTAAGTGCATATGGAACTGCACACGGACCTCTAACACGATTAATATCGCCACAGGCGAAAAAAAAATTAAGAGCATGTTCCGTCACAATAGTGAAATAAAAGTTTGTGACGTTGAAACAGGGAAATACGCTTTTGAAAAAACGTCGAGCTTGTATCCGTAACGGTTACTTCTAAGACGAACGTGCATTTGTAAAGAAGTTAAGGATGAATTTCTTGATATTACAAACACCAGGATAACCAGAAACACTTCGGGTGTATGAAGCTAGATACTCTTAACAATAAAAAATAAATAATGTATGATTTTAGTTGTCAAAAACGGACGAGTTAGTGAAAAATACGCCGTAGTATTTAAAAACTAGGGTCTGATACTTAAATGGAACGTCATATGAACTTCGTCATCTGGACATATTATAACACTGCGTTTAATTTTATTTAGATCTGGTGATTTCATTTGTACTTAATTTCTTCTATATTGTTTTTTTTTTAAAAGCTACCCCATGCATGTTTCAGGCACAAAGCTACTTCACACAGTATACAACTTTTCCCAGATGAAATATGTTTTGTTTGTTACATCCAACACACTCACATTTATCACCAATAACACGACTTGTGGTATTAACTGCTCTAACAAAAGTTCAGTGCACGTCGAACTTTGACCCAGCCGGAAATTATTTGGCTTAGTACTCCCTGCAGGGGCGTAGCGTGATCATGGGAAGGGGGGTTGTCGAATACGAACCTAGCGGACCTTTATCACATTTATCACCAATTACAGGACTTGTGGTATTAACTGCTCTATCAAACGTTGGGCGCATCTCGAACTTTGACCCAGCCGGAAGTTATTTGCTTTAGTACTACCACCAGACAACGATTGGAATGTTTGTTTTACATCTCAGGACATTTCTAAACTAAAACAATTGTTATGGTTAGTGACAAAGGCAGGTGGTAGCTCTGTGGTAAAGCCTCGCTTAATGTGTGGCCTTTTTAGGATCGATCCCGATCGGTGTGTCCATTGAGCTATTTCTCGTTCCTGCCAGTGCGCCACGACTGGTATATCAAAGACCGTGGTATGTGCTATGATGTCTGTGAGATGGTGCATATA
>NC_054699.1:28927749-29050249 GCF_016097555.1 Gigantopelta aegis | reverse complement strand
ACTGGCGACGAGTTGTATATTATGTGTATGTTAAATACAAAGTAAATAAAACAGTAGGAAGGAAGGACGCACTCAACACACTTTATTTATGGTTATTTGGCTTCGGAAATATGATTAAGGACAAGGTATATTTTATATGCAGCATACCATATACAGAACAAAAATGAAGAAATCAACACCTCGAATATATATATATATATATATATATATATATATATATATATATTAAAATTGTGGCTGCGTGTTGATACTTTCAAATTTAGGAAACAGTGGTTAGAAAAGAAAAGCAAGCGATCGAATTTCCCCTCTCTCTCTCTCTCTCTCTCTCTCTCTCTCTCTCTCTCTCTCTCTCTCTCTCTATCTATCTCCGGTGATTAATTAATCAGTGTGCTCTAGTGGTGTCGTTAAACAAAACAAACTTCTTCTTAATATAAGTGGTGGCTTACAGAATGCGCATACACACACGTAAACACACACATGCATGAAAACACGGACACAAACACATGTACACGCAAACACACACACACACACACACACACACACATCCCAATACACGCACACACACACACACGCACACACAAAACAAACACACACGCACACTTACATGCAAACACACATACACGCATACACATGCAAACACCACCACCACAACCACCACCCCCCCCCCCCCCCCCCCCACACACACACTGAAAGGCACATACACACAAAATGATTTTAAACAATTTAGTGCAAACAGTATGACAGCTTTTGTTATGAACGAAAAAGCCACCGTATGCAGTATTTTTGCGTATATCGTGGGACAAATCTTCCTATAATAATTCTTATAAGTGATCTGTGAGGAACGTTTTGTCTAAGAATACTATGACAGTAGCAGATAACTATCAATAGTCTACTGGGGCTCAATTCAAACGTTGAGTACAACAGCGGTCGTAATAGTGAAAACATCTTGATGTAGGTCAGTGAATCAGCATATCTGCTAGGACTCGAGATATATATGGGGGTTTTTTCTAGGTATGAGTTTGCGTATTAAAATGCACTGTCACAGCAATGGATATTAATAAAGCCAATTTTTGGGGTAGGCATGAGTACACACAGACACACACACACAGACATACACACACACAAACATACACACACATACAGAGAGAGAGAGAGAGAGAGAGAGAGAGAGAGAGAGAGAGAGAGAGAGAGAGAGAGAGAGGAGAGGGGGGGAGAGAGAGAGAGAGAGAGAGAGAGAGAGAGAGAGAGAGGGGGAGGGCGACAGAGACAGTGGGTGAAAGAAAGACAGACAGAGATGGACAGATGGACAGACACGGTTAACTGTTCTTGGATACGGATGGATGAAAAGAGGTCAACAACAACTGTAAGGCTCTTGGTATGACAGGTTTCACGTATTTTGAGAACTTCAGTCTAAAATCACCCAGCTGTGACAGATATTCTTGGCCTACCATGAGAAAATGTATTACAGTGTTTTTCTTCTAAGAAAACATCTCTTAGGCCAAAAACAAAAACCACGTCGGTGTCTGGTCAGGCCAACCAGAATTGATGCCGCGATGCGGCTCTTGTTCTGTTTTATTTATTTATTTATTTTTAAAGCATGGATTGCACAGAAAAGGTGGGTATGTCTTCGACTTTGGCCGTAAATGTTTTTTAACACAAGCCATGCTACTGATTCAGAACAACTTGACCTGTTTTAGAGAGAGCCAGCATATAGACTATTTTAATACTTTTAAGAGAAAGCAATGCAGTTTTTTGTTTGGGACAAATAGGTTTTTCTTTTTTTTCTTTTTTTTTTGGTAAATGGGGGCGGGACGTAGCCCAGTGGTACAGCGTTCGCTCGATGTGCGGTCGGTGTGGGAGCGATCCCCGTCGGTGGGCCCATTGGGCTATTTCTCGTTCCAGTCAGTGCACCACGACTGGTATATCAAAGGCCGTGGTATGACATTTGTACTACCCTGTCTGTGGGATGGTACATATAAAAGATCCCTTGCTGCTAATCGGAAAGAGTAGCCTATGAAGTGGCGACAGCGGGTTTCCTCTCTCAATATATGTGTGGTCCTCAACCATATGTCTGACGCCATATAACCGTAAATAAAATGTGTTGAGTGCGTCGTTAAATAAAACATTTCTCTCTTTTTTTTGTAAATGATGAGCAAAGCTTATTATGCTAATATAAAATGTATTTATTTTGAACATCATTAAGTTCTTCGAGCATATTTAAATACATACTTAACATGGTAAAGTTATCATCATCATTGCGATCAAATTTTGGCTCACATTATGTCATAGTAAGAAAGGCCCGGTAAAAATCCATCTGGGCTGGCTGTCCAGGACAGTGGGTTAGTTGTTAGTGGTTAGTGAGAGAGAAGAAGAGCGTATCTTTAATAGGAAAATGTAGCGGGATTCCTCTAAGACTATTTCCGAATCATCAAATGTCCAGTAGCCGGTGGTTAATAAACTTGTGTGCTCTACCGATGTCGTTAAAAAAAATAAACTTTGAACTTTTAATTGCATTTTAACTGCACTTTTTGCGCGTATGTTGCATTAATGTTCAAACACGTTGCTGTGGACACACTGCGATATCTTTGTTCTCAGAGAGAGAGAGAGAGAGAGAGAGAGAGAGAGAGAGAGAGAGAGAGAGAGAGAGAGAGAGAGAGAGAGAGAGAGACACACACACACACACACTCACACACAGAGAGAGAGACAGACAGACAGACAGACAGACAGAGAGAGAGAGAGAGAGAGAGAGAGAGAGAGAGAGAGAGAGAGAGAGAGAGAGAGAGAGGGAGGGACAGACAGGCAGACAGATAGAAAGACAGAGAGTGACAGAGAGAGGCAAACACATAGAGAGAAAGAGAGACAGACATACAGAGGCAGACAGACAGAAAGAGACAGACAGATAGAAAGACAGAGACAGAGGGAAAGAGAGAAAAAGTGTGTGTGTGTGTGTGAGAGAGAGAGAGACAGAGAGACAGAGAGACAGCGATAGACGTGGTCACACACCTTGCCACTTAGCCAATAGCCGTTGAAAACCGGTGACAGGATGCGAACACGGTACCTGTCAGCTTTAAGCCCGATGGTTTGAACACATACCCGACTATGGCCTGTTATTCAGCACTTTGCATTGATAACTCTGCCTGTGTACGTGCCCGCCGCAATCAGTCGAGCTGTGTCGTGATGACTCGGCTTATATAATTCATCTATGATTACGGCTCACATAAAGCCGATGCCCCTTAGACTGTCCCGGGTATTGTTGCTAGCTGGTCTCATAGCCTAGATTGGCGTCACATCGTGCAGTAAACACAAACATCGCACACTAGTATATATATACAGAGAGAGAGGGAGAGAGAGAGAGAGAGTTACATCCACAGACATATGCTAGCAAATTGCTGGTGCTAGAGAATAAGTCCAGACGAACTTGATGGACTTACTGGATTTTAACACTTGCAACAGCTGAAAGTGATATTATTCTGGGGATTGCAAAGCCTTACAAGACGTGTTACGTAAAAAGGATACTGTAATTTGTTCTAGGGGTTGTAAAGCAGTGCGACAAGTGTGCCGCCAGAGGAGTTATTTGTGAGAGAGCATTTGTTGCAAGGAACAATAAATTACTTGGAAGGACGTAAAGCATTTACAGCGTCCGGACAGTAATTTGTTCCAGGGGTTGTTAGCAGTTATTTGTGAGAGAATTTGTTGCAAGGAACAGTAATTTTCTTGAAGAGACGTAACGCAGTAATTTGTTCCAAGGATTGTAAAGCATTCACAACGTCTGTTTCAAGTGACAGCAAATCTGTTCTAGGGATAGTAACACGTTTCACTGAGGCAGTAAATTGTTCCTGAAATTGTAAAACATTTGCAGCGGGGTTTTTTCGTGTGTGTGTTTGTTACAACATACATTAATTGTTTTCAGGGCTTGTAAAGGATTTTCCATCTTACGCTGAGCAACTATTTGTTCGAAGGATTGTTCCGAGTAGAGCACACTCTAACTTTAATACTTTAAAAGCATATACAGAGATAAGAAGTATTTGCTGTCCGAATATTGTTGTTTTTATCCCAGACGATTATACAACGTGAAAATATTATTCAATGAATTGAGAGGAAAAAATCAGCTTTAAAATTATCAAGCAGATCGACTGGAACAAACGGTATATAGAGTATTTATTTACTGTTTACAAGCTACGAGTATAGTGATCGAAGCTCGAAAAGAGAAAAAGAAAGAAAGAAAGAAAAACAAACAAACAAACAATAAACAAACAAACAAAAACATCCCTATGGACTGAATATTAACTGTTGGTTTCAAGAATTATACATATTCTAGTGAGTCTATTCGGTAATCTCTTCTGACAAAATGCTGCAAGAAATTATAAAGAAAAACCTGACCACAATTCTCGCGGTAGCTGCGGCGACGCTGTTCTTACGACTGCTTACCCACCGACGCCGCGGCATCCCCCCGGGACCTTGGTTGACCCTCCCCATCATTGGCAACCTTCTGCAGGTGAGCAGAGACCCGATCAGGTCGTTCAGGAAGATGAGAAAGAAGTACGGAGACGTCTTCAGTGTTTATTTTGCCAATCGCCTGGTGATCGCCGTCAACGGGTTCGAAATGATGAGAGAAGCGTTCGTGAGGAATGGCGAATTCTTTTCTGACAGACCGAACGTCTTCATCATCGACCTGATAACAAATCACAAAGGCATCATCGGATCGAGCGGAGAGGTGTGGAAGGAACAGAGGAAGCTGACGCTGATGACTCTGCGGCATCTGGGCATGGGCAAGAACCTGCTGGAAGGAAGCATTCAAACGGAAGCAACCGCGCTCGTGGAAGAGCTCGCAAAAACAAAAGGACAGCCGATAGACGTTAACGAGCTGATCTCTACGTCGGTGTCCAATATCCTTTCGTCCATCGTGTTCGGCAAGCGGTATGAATTCGACGACCCAAACTTCATCAAGTTCCTGAAGGTGGTCGAGAAGACTCTGGGAACCTCTCCCGTGCTGACCTTCTTCCCATATCTCCGCTTCCTTCCCGGTGACCTCTTCGGGTTCAAGCGCATGAAACACGACGTCGACATGGTGCTCACGGAGTTGGTCGACGTCTCCATAGATCAGCACCTGGCCGACTACGACGAAAACAACATCAATGACTTCATCAGCGCATACCTCAAGGAGATGAAGCTGAAACAGAGTCAGGGGGAGACGAAAACCAGCGTGGACAGATCCAATCTGCGCATGACCATCTGGAATCTCTTCATCGCTGGCACGGAAACGACTGCAACGACAATACGATGGCTGCTCCTCTACTTCCTGCACTTTCCGGAAGTGCAGGAGAGATGCTTCGCGGAGATCCGAGACCACGTGGGATGCGACAGAGAGATTTGTATCAAGGACAAGACGGAACTGCCTTACCTAGAAGCGACAATTCTTGAGACTCTGAGGTTCGCAGACATCGCTCCCATCAGCGGAATGCACTGCGTGTCGCAGGAGACCATGCTGAACGGATACAGGATCCCCACGGACGCCATTATCTTACCTGTTCTCGACTCGGTTCTCTCTGACCCTCAGGTGTGGGGCGATCCGGAGAACTTTCGACCAGATCGATTTCTAGACGAAAATGCCCACTTGACAAAACCCGAAGAACACATCCCGTTCTTGTTCGGTCCTAGAAACTGCGTGGGGGAATCTTTGGCGAGGATGGAGCTTTTCCTGTTCGTGGCTACGATGGTACAGAAATTCGAATTTCTCAGACTGAAGGGAAAGGCCTTGCCGGAGTTAGAATCGGTTGCTGGTTTTAGACAGTTTCCCAACGACTATATGCTAAGAGCTGTGTTGAGAGAATGAACTGGCGTGGGAGGCTTGTGAACTATACCAAAATGTACTGACTTAATTAACATTATTTTTTCCTTTCATTTATTTCAAAAACTTGCAGGAAATAATAATTATAATGACAAGCAGTGTTGTGTGTCAGTTGACTAAACTACAGTTTGTGCTTCACAATGTTGAGTAGCGGGATTGGCAGTGAGTAGAGTGTAGAACGCAACCACTCTCCAGTAGATGTTTATACTTGGACACCTTGGAGAGAGAGAGAGAGAGAGAGAGAGAGAGAGAGAGAGAGAGAGAGAGAGAGAGAGAGAGAGAGAGAGAGAGAGAGAGAGAGAGAGAGGACAGAGAGAGAGAGGGACAGAGATAGAAACACACAGAGAGAGAGAGAGAGAGAGAGAGAGAGAGAGAGAGAGAGGAGAGAGAGAGAGAGAGAGAGAGAGAGAGAGAGACAGACAGACTGACTAACAAGGAAACAAATACATTAAATATTCGCACATATACGCACACACAAACCTGCACGCACATACATCGTTAGTCTGATCCTTAATACTCCCTCCTGCCACCCCACCCCCGTGATTTAAAACTAATAATAGATATCGTAGCACTTATTAAGTTACAGGTAATAAATAGGTAATAAATCTGATTTATTGGCTTGCGGCTTCTTAACCTTTACATGATTACTAACCACGGTGTGTCAAACTGCGGTCGTTGTCAGTAACACGACAGATCGCATTTTATCAATTTATCGATAATTATATTTTCTCTACTGCATTCAGTGTATCTTCTTTTTTTCTTCGTCTTTTTTTCTTTTCTTCTTAAAGATGGAATTCCTGTCTAGTTTTACTAGGTTTTGAAGACTTACACAACGGAAAACCTTTCCTGGCAGGTACATAGTGCATTAAATAATATGATTACCATAACAATAATTTTATTTGTTATAATTGTATGGTTTTAAGTGTTGCATTTAATATTAGTTTTTTTAACCATAAATGTATTGATAATTAATTTCAGCGTACGTAATTTTAGTATGTACTTCAATGATGTTTTCACAATGTTTATTCCCTTTTATATTCACATGTGATTATATAGTAACTACGTGGGTATTCCTTGTAAAAAAAACAAAAGGCTATAAACGTCACTTCTACACCATATTTCTTCTTCGTCTTGTTATTTGTATTGAGCGGGCAGGACGCAGCCCACTGGTGAAGCGTTCGCCTGTTCCGCGATCGGTCTAGGATAGATCCTCAAAGATAGACTCATTGGGCTATTTCTCGCTTCAGCCATTGCACCACGACATATCAATGTCCGTGGTGTGTACTATCCTGTCTGAGGTACGGTGCCTATAAAAGATTCCGTACTAGTAATGGAAATATGTAGCAGGTTTTCTCTCTAAGACTATGTCTCAGAATTTCCAAATGTCTGACATCCAATAGCCGGTGAGTAATAAAAATCATTGTACTTTTATTATTCATACCGGGGCGTCTCATCAGTCCCTGTGGAACGATATCTGAAAGGGGGGAGAGGGGGCACAATCTCTAGTGGGTAGCACAACCATATTTGTATTTTTATTTATTTATCTGAAAGGGGCGGGGGCACAATCTCTCTAGTGGGTAGCACAACCATATTTGTATTTTTATTTATCTGAAGGGGGGGGGGGGCAATCTCTAGTGGGTAGCACAACCATATTTGTATTTATCTGAAGGGGGGGGGGGGGGCAATCTTTAGTGGGTAGCACAACCATAATTGTATTTTTATTTATCTGAAGGGGGGGGGGGCACAATCTCTAGTGGGTAGCACAACCATATTTGTATTTGTATTTATCTGAAGGGGAGGGGGGGGCACAATCTCTAGTGGGTAGCACAACCATATTTGTGTTTTTATTTATCTGAAGGGGAGGGGGGCACAATCTCTAGTGGGTAGCACAACCATATTTGTATTTTTATTTATCTGAAGGGGGAGGGGGGGGGGGTACAATCTCTATTTTATTTTTATTTATATAGGATAGGACAAAACAACATAGCTTATCGTCCTCAGCAAGTGGGTGGTAAATTTACGATGATTTGTGAAATAGACCCCTGGTCTCATGAGAAGCGCGATCTATCGTTGCATAGCTATGTCCGAAATCGAGAAGGGGTAGGTGTAGTCGCGGCGGTCACGGAGCACATTTAAAGGAACATTTTCGCCGAGTTGGAGAAGACCCTTCTATTTACAAATAATTGTTTAACTGACCTGTTTTGCCCTTAGTCCCACCTGACTAATTTAACACACCGATAAACACGCTGTGCTGCAACACAAAGTGTGACCAGGCATAGCCGGGGAATAAAGCCTTATCGGATGAAATGTAATCCATCAACTCAGCTAAGTGGACTATTTATAAGGGGTAGACAGTGGCGGATCCAGAAAATCCATTTGGGGAGGGGGGGGGGGGCAATGACATGAGGCGGAATGCCAATGGAAATATGGGGGAGGTTTGGAGGGGATTGTAAAAAATTAAAATTAATATATAATAAATATTATAACTTTCGCAAAATTTAGAGGGGGGACGGTCCCCAGGACTCCACCCCCCCCCCCCCCCCCCCCCCCCCCCCCCCCCCCCCCCCCCCCACCCCCCCACCCCTTAGATCCGCCTCTGGTAGATGGTTGATTTCATTGTTCGTCGCACTTCGGATCGTCGACCTGTCATTGCCCTTCATCCTGTTATTGTGGTCGGGGTGTCATTCGAGCGTTCAGCTTCAGTGATGGATGGACCGGCCTCGGTGGCGTCGTGGTTAGCCATCGGTCTACAGGCTGGTAGGTACTGGGTTCGGATCTCAGTCGAGGCATGGGGTTTTAATCCAGATACTGACTCCAAACCCTGAGTGAGTGCTCCGCAAGGCCCAGTGGGTAGGTGTAAACCACTTGCACCGACCAGTGATCCATAACTGGTTCAACAAAGGCCATGGCTTGTGCTATCCTGCCTGTGGGAAGCGCAAATAAAAGATCCCTTGCTGCCTGTCGTAAAAGAGTTGCCTATGTGGCGACAGCGGGTTTCCTCTCAAAATCTGTGTGGTCCTTAACCATGTCTGACGCCATATAACCGTGAATAAAATGTGTTGAGTGCGTCGTTAAATAAAACATTTCTTTCAGTGATGGATGTAACATTGATAGACTAAGAGCGCTTGTCCGAGGTGCGATCAGTCGTAGGATCGATTGTCCCCAGTGGAATCTAGGTTTTATTTCCCGCGTTCCAATCGGTGTCTTACGACTGGCACTCCAATGACAGTGGTATGTGCTGTCCTGTTTCTGGGAACGTGCACAGAAAAACATCCTTCGCTGAATCCTCGATAGGTGATCTCCCTGTTTCTCTTTCCCTCCGACTCTCTCACACTGACTTTATCTCTCTCTCTCTCTCTCTCTCTCTCTCTCTCTCTCTCTCTCTCTCTCTCTCTCTCTCTCTCTCTCTCTCTCTCTGTCTCTCTCTCTCTGGATTTGGAGATTTTCCGATTTCGCAAAAATTTCTAAAAATATACAGATATAGTTTTGTTTAATGACACCACTAGAACCCATTGATTTATTAGTCATCGGCTATTGGAAAGAAGGAAGGAAAGAAATGTTTTATAAACGATGCACTCAACACATTTTATTTACCGTTATATGGCGTCGGACATATGGTTAAGGACCACACTGATATGGAGATAGGAAACCCGCTGTCGCCACTTCATGGGCTACTCTTTTCGATTATCAGAAAGGGATATTTTATATGCACCATCCCACAGACAGGATAACACACCAGTCGTGGTGCACTGGCTGGAACGAGAAATAGCCCAATGGGCCCACCAACGGGGATCGATCCCAGACCGACCGCGCATCAAGCGACCGCTGTATCATTGAGCTACGCCCCGCCCCGTCGGTTATTGGATGTCAAATATTTGATAATTCAGTCATATATGGTCTTAGAGCGGAAACCCGCTACATTTTTCAATTCATTCATTCATTCATTTCAACTTATTTTCGTGCTTATATCCAATTAAGGTTCAAGCACGCTGTCCTGGGCCCACACCTCAGCCATCTGGGTTGTAAGTCCAGGACAGTAGGCTAGTTGTTAGTTGGTTAGTGGTTAGTGAGAGAGAAGAGGGTGTAGTGGCCTTACACCTACCCATTGAGCCCTTAAGAACTCGCTCTGTGTTGGAGCCGGTGCCGGGCTGCGAACCCTGTACCTACCAGCCTGTAGTCCGATGGCTTAACCACTACGCCACCGAGGCCGGTCTTTTTCAATTAGTAGCCAGGGATCTTTTATATACAACATCCCACAGACATGATAGCACATGCCGCGGCCTTTGATATACCAGTCGTGGTGCACTGGCTGGAACGAGAAATAACCCAATGGGCCCACCGACGAGGATCGATCCCAGACCGACTGCGCGTCAAGCTGGGCTACGTCCCGACCCCATCAAAGGGGAACAACTCCAGAATACACTGGTGGAAATGGGGAAAAGGGATGGCAGACTTTGTTACCACCAGCCCGTCTTGTTTATAAATATTTTTCATTTCAACTTATTTTCGTGCTTATATTCAGTTAAGGTTCAAACACGCTATCCTGGGCACACACCTCATTTATCTGGGCTGTCTCTCCTGGACAGTGGGTTAGGCTTTAGTAGTTAGTGGTCAGTAAAGTAAAGTAAAGTTTGTTTTATTTAACGACGCCACTAGAGCACATTGATTTTTTATCTTATCATCGGCTATTGGACGTCAAATGCTTAGTGGTCAGTGACAAAGAAGAGGGTGTAGTGGCCTTACACCTACCCATGCTCTGGGCTGCGAACCCTGTACCCACCAGCCTTCTGTCTGATGGCTTAACCACGACACCAACGAGGCCGGTGTTTATAAATCGTTTGCGTGAAAAAGGGGACCGATGCATGGGCATATAACTCTATAATAAATCAAAGTAAATTTCATATAAAAAAAAAACATATTATTATGCACATTCCAACTCAAATAAAAAGAAAATTTAAGAAAAAATTCAGTGTAAATAAAAAAGTTTTCTTTACAAATTACTATCAAATTGCCGTGGTATGTACTGTCCTGTCTGAGGTACGGTGCCTTATTTTTGATACAGGCATGATGCAGGGCTTCTATAACTTATATAAAATTTATTAGCCATGGGATCAGTGATATTAAAAATTCACTATCCCTACATTACTTTAAGTTAATCAATTTTATTAAGTAATAGTAATAATTGGATGTGTCACCTAAAGAAGGTTATATTGGGGGGGGGGGGGAGGGGGTGAGGGCAGGATATTTCTATCGGAACATAAATTTGAAACTCGTTTATTATATATATATATATATATATATATATATATATATATATATATATATATATATATATATAATATATATCATTTGCAAGCAAGGGATCATTTAAATGCACCATCTCACAGACAGGATAGCACATACAATGACCTTTGATATATTAGTATATATGATAAAACTAAACACTAATATATCAAAGGTCATTGTATGTGCTATCCTGTCTGTGAGATGGTGCATTTAAATGATCCCTTGCTTGCAAATGAAAACATAATGTGCGGGTTTCCTCTCTAAGACTATTTTTTTCAAAAATACCAAATGTTTGACATCTATTAGCCGATGATTAATTAATCAATGTGCTCTAGTGGTGTCGTTAAACAAAAACAAACTTTAACTGGACCAACAACGCCACAAATATAAACATCAAGGATTTTGTTTTCTGCATTCACTAATTAGGTAGGCCCGTTATTTCTCGTTCCAGCCAGTGCACCGGTTTAACAAGACCGTGCTATATGTGCTGTCCCGTCTGCGGGACGGTGCAGATAAACGATCTCTTGCTACTAATGGAAACATGTAGCGGGTTTCCTTTCTAAGATCATGTTTTCGTTTGTTTTTTACATTCAATAGCCGATTATTTATGAATAAATCAATGTGCTCTAGTGGTGTCGATAAACAAAACAAACTTTTTTAACTTTCACTAATTAGACATAAGCATAGACATCAGCGTCACAACAGTAAAAAATATCTTATGTTTATGGTGGAAAAAAGAAAGAAATGTTTTATTTAACGACGCACTCAACACATTTTATTTACGGTTATATGGCGTCAGACATATGGTTAAGGACCACACAGATTTTGAGAGGAAACCCGCTGTCGCCATTACATGGGCTACTCTTTCCGATTAGCAGCAAGGGATCTTTTATTTGCGCTTCCCACAGGCAGGATAGCACAAGCCATGGCCTTTGTTGAACCAGTTATGGATCATTGGTCGGTGCAAGTAGTTTACACCTACCCATTGAGCCTTGCGGAGCACTCACTCACGGTTTGGAGTTGGTATCTGGATTAAAAAATCCCATGCCTCGACTGGGATCCGAACCCAGTACCTACCAGCCTGTAGACCGATGGCCTAACCACGACGCCACCTAGGCCGGTCATATTACGGTGGAATACACGTGCATATAAAATATATATACTCAACTTGTTTTGAGCAGTAGTTTATAGAGTTATAATTCCAATCTCTAAAAATCCCTTTATTATAAACCCTTGGATTGGTTAAATTCGTATCACGTGATGATAAAAACTGGCATTCATAGCACCATGAATCTCAGTTTAGCACTATTTTTGGCTATATAGCCGGAACTACTTTATGAATTATGTCAACAAAGGAATCCCCGTGGAATTTCCTTGAGATTCTATTTTTAGACATCAAACAGTAATCGTCTGCCGTCAAACTTGTAAACATCTAAAAATCTTCACATATAAATTATACCATACAAAATAGGTCGCTTCAGACATTTTTTATTAAAGGTTAAAAGTTATTGAAATTACTTACGTTACATGTTTATAGTGAATTCAAAATCCCACAGCTAAAAATCTATTTTGTCGATCCAAAAAAAGTGTATAATAATAATTCCAATGGAATTTGGTCTTTTACAAAAGCGATTTCAAAAACAAAATTCAGTCAGTTCATGCCAACCATTAGCAGTAACGCGCATTCAACGGCATTGTAGTATGACGTACACGGTACAAAACACAGCCACTGCGATCCAATCTTTAAACGAGTCGGGTTTTGAAACTAGGCATATCATGTACATGTCGGGACATAGGAACGAAGCTTCAATTCGAAGCTACAACAAAGAATGTTCCACTTTCCAAAAACGAAACATCAGCATGGCACTGTCAAATGTCACGAATACTTGTGTCGCACCACTTGAAGTCACACATGCCAAAACCATCCTGTGTTGCCATTTCCACAATTACAAGGCCAGTAAACACAGAAACTCGCGACACACCTGTTTCATCCATTTCCGGAAACATTGAAACCACTTTCTCCATGTCAAATCTATCAACACATGGAATTTTCACGCAATCAAATATTGTATAACTGTAATTTCAACGTCGTAATAGGTAAATCTGGACAGTAATCAAAAAATGGCGCCCATCCACAGTTCGTAGTTAAATATTCATACACCAACCGCTTCACATATAAATTATACCATACAAAATAGATCGCTTCAGACATTTTTATTACAGGTTAAAAGTTATTAAAATTACTTACGTTATATGTTTCTAGTGAATTCAAAATGTTTCTACTTGGTATTGATATTTAATGCAAAAAATTAATATGAATTGTATTAATGATTGTAACATTGTCATTCTCTCATTCGGCTATTGACGGAAAAAGCCGAAACTACCATAGGCATTCCGCTAATGTTGAGTATGAATTTCGTGTTAATAAAATAGTAAATAGTTGGAAAATAGAGTTCACTTTTTATTTTAAAGAGGTTTACATTAATGACATGGTTATGTGTTAACGCGCTACGCCATTCATACAGTGTGTAAAGCGGTTTTGCGTTTCATACTAGCATGAAACTCAAAAAATTTCACGTTCAATTCTTAAATAGAGTTAACACCTTAGAGAAAGTAAAGTAAAGTTTGTTTTATTTAACGACGCCACTAGAGAACATTGATTTTGTTATCTTATCATCGGCTATTGGACGTCAAACATATGGTCATACCGACACTGTTTTTAGAGGAAACCCGCTGTCGCCACATAGGCTACTCTTTTACGACAGGCAGCAAGGAATCTTTTATTTGCGCTTCCCACAGGCATGGCCTTTGTTGAACCAGTTATGGATCACTGGTCGGTGCAAGTGGTTTGCACCTACCCATTGAGCCTTGCGGAGCACACACTCAGGGTTTGGAGTCGGTATCTGGATTAAAAATCCCATGCCTCGACTGGGATCCGAACCCAGTACCTACCAGCATGTAGACCGATGACCTAACCATGACGCCACCGAGGCCGGTCACCTTAGAAAAGTACAAATACAGATTTTAGATGTTTAACACACGGTTATTATTACACTTTGTCCAGTAAATAAGAAACAATACCTGCCGCTGCTACATGGCCTACTACTATAGACTATTTTCATTTCAATGTATGTTGCTGTCGTGTCGTGGTTAAGCCATCGGACATAAGGCTGGTAGGTAATGGGTTCGTTTGGGTAGGCGTAAGATCACTACACCCTCTTTTCTCTCACTAACCACTAATCACTAACAACTAATTCACTGTCCTGGACAGACAGCGCAGATAGCTGAGGTCTGTGCCCAGGACAGCGTGTTTGTACCTTAATTGGATATGAGCACGAACGTAAGTTGGAATGAATGAAAGAATGTATATACCTTGTCTCTGTATTATACCAAAGAAAAATATTTAAAGACAGACAACAGCATACTTTAGAATCGCTGAAGGGAGGAATTTACGAAGCCTGGTTTTCGTAAACACAGGTGTTTAAATTGTAAATATATGTAGTTACACGCGTGTAAAGACATAAACAGGTTTTGTAGATTCGACCCAAACGCTTTTCATACATGTCAAACCAGTAAGCTGGTTATGGCACGGACCCATGAACTTGTGAACCTAACCTTACTAAAAGGGAGATTTCATGCGTGTGTACAATTACTTTTTTTTATTAGACGACCGAAAGTCACTGAGATACGCAAATATGTTGTATCTTACTCGAGAATATATCTACGTGGTGTTTCGCTTCCATTAACAGACGTCAAGACCATCCACTGCTGTGTCCGGTTGTGCAACGGACCTAAACTCCACACAAGACTGGCTTAACAGATATTTATCATATCACAAATAGATAAGAGCTGTTTAAGAGTTTGCGAAATTGTTTAAGATAGCTCTAACAGACACGGATTCTGACGTTGTGCCATGCGTAGTATGACGCAAATAAGGAGTATTCACAGGACTTGTTAACGAAATAGCCGACGATTTCTTTATTTGGGCCTAAGTTCAAGGACATATCTGCTGCGCATAAATAGCCTACGAAACTGTGCAAAAAGAACTAACAGTTTGTTTTAAATAACTCAATGAAAATATTCGAGTTCTTACCTTTGACACGCAATAGCCGATGTGTGTTTTTGTGCTGGAGCGTCGATAAACATTAATTCATTCGGTATGGACATATATTCTGTGGTGATGGTGGGTAAAATATGAACGAACGCAGCAAAACGTAGAAATAACAGTTTGATTATTATACACTTTTTTAAATTAACACACATACAAATTTGCACAGTGGAATTCTTCGTAATCTACAAAATGTTTCAAGAATTGTTTTGGAACAATATGTCTGCCATTCTTGTTTTGGCGGTGCTGACTCTTTGCCTCTGGCGGTTTTCTCAGCGCCCCAGGGGCGTACCCCCTGGACCTTGGCCTGTCCTCCCAATCATCGGTAACTTCATTCAAGTTAGCAGCGACCCAGTTTCGTCATTCAGAAAAATGAGGAAGAAATATGGAGACATCTTCAGCGTTTATTTTGCAGATCGCTTGGTGATCGTTATCAATGGGTTGGACAACTTGAAAGAAGCATTCGTGAAAAATGGCGACGTCTTCTCGGATCGACCAATCCTGTTTATACTAGATCTGGTCACTCGAAGGAAGGGGATTCTTGGCACCAGTGGACATGTGTGGAAAGAACAGAGACAGTTAGCTATGCTGACGCTCAAATATTTAGGAATGGGCAAGAACGTTCTAGAAGGAAGAATCAAAGAAGAGGTAACCGCCTTGGTTGATGAAATGAGAAAGGCAAACGGCGAGGCAGTAGATTTTCGCCATCTAATTAACACCTCAGTATCTAACGTCATTTCAGCTATCGTGTTCGGCAGAAGGTTCGACTTTGAAGATCCAAAGTTTGTGAAAATTGTGGAAATACTGGACAACACCGCGGCTTCTCCTCTTGTTCTTGGATTTTTCCCATTTCTTCACCTCCTGCCTGGAGATCTGTTTGGTTTCAAGCGCCTGAAACGCGACATTGATATAGTACTGACTGATTTGGTGGACGTGTCCATAGAGGATCACATGCAACACTACGACGAAGACAACGTCGACGACTTCATCAGCGTATACATCAAAGAGGTGAAGCTGAAGGAGAGACTGGGGGAGACGGACACGAGTATCGATATAGCCAATCTACGCATGGTCATTTGGAATCTCTTCCTAACTGGAACGGAATCAACAGCGACGGCAATTCTATGGCTTCTGTTGTACTTTATGCATTTTCCAGAAGTCCAAAACAAATGCTTTGCGGAGATTGTAGAAACAATAGGATCAGACAGATCCATTTGTCTCAAGGACAAAACAGATCTACCTTACCTGGAAGCCACTCTCATGGAGATATTGCGCTATGCTGATATTGTTCCTTTCAGTGCTATGCGCGGTGTCTCCAAGGAGACAGTCTTCGGAGGATATCGGTTCCCCAAGGATGTCATCGTTTTGCCCATCATTGACTCGGTTTTGTCTGATCCACAGATTTGGGGTGATCCGGAAAACTTCCGACCCGATCGATTCCTAGATGAAAATGGACGCCTCGTAAAATCGGAAGAGCACATCCCGTTCTTTTTCGGCCCCAGGAGTTGTCTGGGAGAATCCCTGGCCAGGATGGAGTTATTTCTCTTTGTCGCTGCCTTGATACAGAAGTTTGAGTTTGTCGCGGTCGAAGGACGTGCTCTGCCGACCTTAAAGAGTGAGCTTGGCTTTACGCAGTCTCCAAAACAGTTCGAGGTCAGAGCCGTGTTACGGAAATAAACATTCCCCACCCATCCAAAAAAAAAAAAAAAAAAAAAAAAAATCGGGTCTCTGGTCAGACCAAATTAGAGTTCCAGAATTGATGCGGCGATGCGGTTGGTTTTTTTTTTTAATTGTTTTTTCAAAGCATGAATTGCACAAATAAATGTGGTACCGAAATAAAGGGCATATTTTAGGGCGATTTTTTTTTTTTTTTTTTTTTTTTTTTTTTTTTTTTTTTGGGGGGGGGGGGGGGGGTGGGGGGGGAACTGAGTAGTTAATAGTCTAAAACTCCTTAAACGATTAAGAAGAGAATTTTTTTTAACTTTCTATATTTTATTACCGGATTTTTTTCCTTGCCCCCCTCCCCCCTCCCCCTCCCCCCTCCCCCCCCCCCCCCCCCCCCCCCCACCCGCTAACTACTACGGTCCTGTACTTAAATTGAAATCAGAATACACGTCCTACTTAATGCGCGATGGTATTTTGGCTCCACATGCGGTTTTACGTCATAGCAAGAAAAGCCCTGCAAAAAATCGACGTCATGCCGAGGGAAATCTTTTTTTAAACGTTGTAGCGTGAGGATTAAAATCGACGCGCGCGTTGACCAGAGACCAGACGTTTATTTTGTTTGGCCTAACCTAACTTCAAATCTAACT
Source organism: Gigantopelta aegis (assembly GCF_016097555.1). Lineage (NCBI taxonomy): Eukaryota > Metazoa > Mollusca > Gastropoda > Neomphalida > Peltospiridae > Gigantopelta > Gigantopelta aegis. Next base: position 29,032,695 of record NC_054699.1, on the reverse strand, counting down.
TCAATGTTTTTAAAGCAAATCATCTGATACTGGAATAACATATTTATAAGATCAATGAAACGTTTTCCTGGTTCATTTTTTTGTTTTTGCAACTTAGCGAATATTAATTTTGATCGATGTCTTGTGCAAAATGGTTACTAAACGTAATTAATAAATATGCTTTTCACATTGGTATTGTGAATGCTTTTCAGACCTATAATACCTCTCGATCGTGTATGTAGTTCATATTATTTAAAAGGGGCAGAGCGTCGCCTAGTGGTAAAGCGTCCTCTTGATGCGCGGTAGGTTTGGGATCGATCCTCGTTCCAGACAGTGCACCACGATTGGTATATCAAAGGCCGTGGTATGTGCTATCCTGTCTGTGGGATTGTGTATATAAAAGATCACTTGCTACTATAATGAAAAAATGTAGCGGGTTTCCTCTCTAAGACTATATGTCAAAATTACCAAACGTTTGACATCCAATAGCCGATGATTAATAAATCAATGTGCTCTAGTGGTGTCGTTAAACAAAACATTTTTTGTCATGTTATTTAATTTCTTCCTGGGCGGTATTTAGCTCAGTCGGTTGAGTGTTCGCTTGAGGTGCTCGCATCGCAGGATCGAACCACCTCGGTGGATCCATTCAACTGATTGTTTATTTGTCTCTCGTTACAACCAGTGCACTACAACTGATCAAAGGCCTTGGTATGTGCTTTCCTGTCTGTGGGAAAGTGCATATAAAAGATCCTTTGCTATATGAGGAAACATGTAGCGTATTTCATTTGATGACTACGTGTCAGAATTACCAAATGTTTGTCATCCAATATCTGATGATTAATTAATTAATGACCCTGTTTAGTGCCGCATATGCCATCAATACGGGCCATCGTTTGTTTCTCTGTGTATACTTATGTTCGTGCTTATACCCCTTACGGTTAAAGCACGCTATTCTGGTCATATTCCTCGGCTATCTGGGTTGTGTGTCCAGGACAGTGGGTTAATGGACAGTGAGAGAAAAGTCGGTGTTGTGGTCTTACACCTATCCACTTAGTCATTAGGCTATTTCTCGTGCCATCATGTGCACCATGACTGGTATAATATATATCAAAGGCGGTGGCATGTGCTATTCTCTGTCTGGGATGGTGCATATAAAATATTCATTGTTAGGCCTACTAATGCTTTCTTTTTTTTGGGGGGGGGGGGAGGGGGAGGGAGAGGGGTAGTTTTGTTATGGTTGCTTCTTTTCTTTTTGTTTTTTGTTGTTGTTTGGGGTTGTGTTTTTTTTTGCATCATTGAAAGCATTAACAAAAGTCGCAATGTACAGACAATATCTCCGTTCAGAAAAACAACTCCACCCGGTCTCAGTGACGAACACGTTTACAGTTCGACCTTGTCCACTTTTCAGCCTAGTCAGTAGAAGTTGTTTTTGTATGTACGTACATTTACGTTTCATGGAGTGGACATTTGGGTACCTGTCGTTAAATCGTCCCGGTCTCTTGTATTCAGCTCACGATGCACGAAACAGCTGCATGGGGTCAATGAAAGGTCAAGAAAACAAACAACATAGTCCTGCCAGGCTTGTCTTTGCCGTCCACCCAAGATATGGTCACAGACCTTTGGCTGTTTCACTCCAACAACATCGGTATAAGAAGCTGTGTGTGTTGTTTGGAAAATAGCATTTCCGTTCTACAGCGTATGGCATTTGAGCTCGGAGTTATCAAGGTTATTTGCATAGTTATATACCTAGTTCATCGTGCATGTGTATTTAACATTTTATGAACTGATTAGCTGTCGTATTAGTTTATAATTTTTTAGCAGAGAACATTTGAACAGGACGAGTTTATCAACACCACAGTGAAACAGTGAAACGTTGAATTGGACAAAAGTTAACAGTTCCAACTGAACAATTCATGAAATTACCTTTGTAATGAACATAGAATTGTGAATTGAAGGTCGAAAAAACAGGCAGAGGAGGACAAAAAGGTGTATTTGTAACGAAAATAATAAAACGTTAGCAAAATTGTTAAAAGAAAGTTTATAATAAGGAACCAGCATGATACAAATAATATAAGACAAATTATTGTAAATACTTTTAAAGATCGTTCCATAAACGAAACATTATAATATAATCCTTAAAGTTTAAAACAGCATAATTATATTAATAATCCGAGAGTTCCATCATTTCCAAGATGTTGCCAGAATTACCCACGGAAAGTGTTGCGATAATTCTAGTAGTGGCGGCGGTGACTCTCTACCTGTGGGCGTTTAATGGACGACCCAAGGGGGTGCCTCCTGGACCCTGGTTCTATCTTCCAGTCATTGGGAATCTCGTGCAGATTGGCGCCAACCCTGTGACGTCATTCAGGGAAATGAGGAAGAAGTATGGCGACGTGTTCAGTGTCTACATGGCCAACCGTCTGGTTATCGTCGTCAATGGGTTTGACAACTTGAAAGAAGCGTTCGTGAAGAACGGCGATACCTTCTCCAACAGACCAAATTTGTTTTTCACAAAAGTCATCACATACGATAAAGGGATTACGGGATCCAGCGGTGAAGTGTGGAAAGAACAGAGGAAGTTTGCTTTGCAGACGCTTAGGAATCTCGGTATGGGGAAGAACATTCTACAATCGAAAATTCAAGAGGAGTCGACAGCCTTCATTGAAGAGTTAACGAAACGGGAGGGAAAGGCGACTGATCTTCGGAATCTGATAGGCTCGTCGGTAAGCAACATAATTTCGTCGATCGTGTTCGGCAAGAGATTCGAGTACAAAGATCCCATGTTCATCAAATTTGTGAAGATAGTGGAAGAAAATGTATTAATACCCCCAGTCCTTCACTTCTTCCCCTTTCTCCGCTTCCTGCCTGGCGATATGTTCAATATCAAACACATGATGCGTGGAATGGAGGCCATTGAGCACGAACTCTTCGAGAGTTCCGTGAGGGAACATACCGTGCACTATGACGAAAACAACACCGACGACTTCATCAGTGCGTACATCAAGGAGATGAAGCACAAGGAGAGGCTGGGAGATACCAGCAGCAGCATCAACAACGACAACCTGTGCGTGGTCATTAAGGATCTCTTCTTCGCCGGGACGGAAACCACCGCGACAGCACTGCGATGGCTTCTGCTATACTTCCTACACTTTCCGGAAATTCAAAACAAATGTTTCGCGGAAATACAGGACAATGTGGGATGCGACAAAACGATCTACATGGAAGATAAAACGAAATTGCCTTACCTAGAAGCAACGATAATGGAGATTTTGCGACACGCGGATATCGGCCCATTATCGGTCATGCGCACTGTAACGTCAGAGACCATGCTCAAAGGATATCGAATCCCAAGCAACGCCCTAGTCATCCCGAACATCGACTCTGTTCTCTCAGACTCCCGCATCTGGGGCGATCCCGAGAATTTTAGACCCGACAGATTTCTAGACGAAAATGGACACATCACTAAACCGGAAGAGTACATTCCGTTTCTGTTCGGCCCCAGAAATTGTCTGGGAGAATCGTTGGCCAGGATGGAGCTGTTCCTCTTCTTGGCATCGATGTTACAGAAGTTTGAATTCGTGAAAGGCGAAGGAGCTGTTTTGCCGACTTTAGATGGCGTACTTGGTTTTACTCACGAGCCTGAACCTTACCTCATCAGGGCTACTTTGAGGATATAAAGAACAGTGATGCTTACGTCATTGGGGCTACTTTGAGGATATAAATAAGATGGATGCTTGCGTCAGATTGTTTGAAACAAGGACATATTGTTCCGATCACTAAAGAAAGAGACAAACCTTTCAGAGTCCATTTCGATCCGAAAGATTTTTAATTATTAATGTTTATTTTAATTATTATGTTTTAGTGCTTTATAAGTTGTCATTTTTTTTAGCTATTAAATACCCATAATAATTTTAAATATGTGATTTTTTAAATTTTATCTACTCTCTATCCTCTGTATAGGTTTTACGTTTGCTATATAGGCTATCAGTTATACGAATAGAGCTCTTGTCGGCATTCAGGTATACATATAGGTCCTTGGTTATCTATGTTGGCACTCAGTTATCGATATAGGTCCTTGGTTATCTATATCAGTACACAGTTATTAATATAGGCCACTGGTTATCTATGTCGGCACTCAGTTATTTATGTAGACCCTAGGTTATCTATGCCGACATTCAGTTATCTATTTAGGTCCTTGGTTATCTATGTCGGCACTCAATTATCAATATAGACCCTTAATTATCTATGTCGGTACTCAGTTATCAATATAGGTCTTTGGTTAATTATGTTGACACTCTGTTATCTGTATAGGTCCTTGGTTATCTATGTCGGCACCCAGATATCTATATAGGCCATTGGTTATCTATGTCAACTCTCACTTATCTGTATAGGCCCTTGGTTATCTATGTCAGCATTCATATATCTATATAGACCATTGGTTATCTATGTCGACACTATATAGGTCCTTGGTTATCTATATTGATACGCAGGAACACATGTATCTATATAGCCACCTGGTTATCTGTGGCAAAGCTCAGTTATCAACATAGGTCCTTGGTTAACTTTGTCGACACTCAGTTATTTATATATAGGTCCTTGGTTATCTATGTCGACACTCAGGTATCTATATAGCCACTTGGTTATCTATGTCAAAACTCAGTTATCATTATAGGTCCTTGGTTAACTATTTCTGCACTCAGTTATCTATATAGGCACTTGGGTATCTGTATAGAACCATGATTGTCTATATCAGAACTCTCTTATAATTATCAGCATAGGCCCTTGCTTATCTGTGTTGGCATTCAGATATTTGTAAACCTCGGCTCTCACAAAAAAAAATATTTTGTCCCTCGGGTTGGAATTGCCTTATCTATATCTCACAACGGTGATAGATTCTATTAATCTAGCACCGTGTAAAAACCATCTTCATAAATCAAGGCTAATATTCGTTCTTCGTATTCAGCCTTGATAAATGTAGTCAAGATTACTGATATCCACTACTAGCGCCCTCTATTGGAAGAAAATTTGTAACACCGATTATGTCCCTTACACGATGACATCGCTGACCAATCACAGCATCGGTAACATGTGACAATCTTGAAAGCAATATCAAAAATTAACCGCCGGACGCTGACGCTGCCATCTTTGTTTACAACAACAAGGGAATCTATAAGGAGCGTTGCGATTCGTTGCAATCAGATCCCATCGCATCCAATGAAATTTAAGCATTTTGTGGCACGATTTCTTGACGACATGTATCAAGGCTGAATACGAGAAACGAATATTAGCCTTGATTTATGAAGATGTGTAAAAACTGGCTAATGTCATCCAGATATTTCATTACGGCTGGCCGCGTGCGTTTTTTAGACGCATGCTTCGCACGTGTCCAGTGTTGACGCTCTCATTGAAACTAATGTATACTCTTCAAAAAAGTAGGGGAACCTGAAATATTAATGTTAATATCAACTATTAGACCGAACATACGTTTTGACCACAGACATCCTAGTAAAGAACGTTCAGGTCTGTTTATCAACACACCGAAACACATTCCATAGTTTGCACGTGCATCACGCAGTTGTCCCGTACACGTGCGTGGGGGTGTCATTCTCGATTTTGACAATTTCCAGGAAGGTCGATTAATCACTGTAAAATATTATTTCTGTCAATATTTGTTCATTATGTTGATCATACAGTTGTTATTGTTTTATTTTTAGTCATTTTTATTGTTTGAATTTGCGTATTACTGATGAAAAAAAACACCTCAATTTTCAAATTTCGTCCTACGAGATCTTTGGTGGTCATAGAAACCTGCTATAATACTGAACTACCGGTTGTAATGTTTGCCCAATTAATTCTCTATTATCATATAACCATTCCCCACAGCTAATATACCTTACAATTTTGGCAATTGTAAATTCTTATTAGAGTTCCCCAACTTTTTGTGAAGAGTATATTTCGATTTCGACCTTGTATTGTATACATGTCCAAAACGTAAGCCGCAGACACATCAGACGCAAATATTGCACCGCACGAACGCGCCGCATCCAGTCTATAATGAGGCTTTGAGACTCTTTACTCAGTCTTTTACACACACACGCACACAATAAATAAATAAATAAATAAATAATTAAAAGAACAAAATACAACAACCTGAAATGAAGGTAAACTGTTGTTAAATAATAAAAAAAAACCTAACAAACTATTCAACATCATTTCGTCAGTGGTAAAACGGTCATCAAGACGAACGATGAGTTGATCACCCTCGATGTTTTTTTCCGTTCCAACCAATGCGTTAGTACTATCGTGTCCACATGAAAGTGTATAAAAACGTGGTGCTTTGCGACAGCGGTTTGCTCCTCTCCTTCCTTGCCTCCATTCGTATGTCTGTCTGTCTGTCTCTCTCTCTCTCTCTCTCTCTCTCTCTCTCTCTCTCTCTCTCTCTCTCTCTCTCTCTGTCTCTCTCTCTGTCTGTCTCTCTCTCTCTCTCTCTCTCTCTCTCTCTCTCTCTCTCTCTCTCTCTCTCTCTCTCTCTCTCTCTCTCTCTCTCTCTCTCTCTCTCTCTCTCTCTCTCTCTCTCTCTCTCTCCCTTCTTTTTTTCCCCTCACTTTCTGTTTCTCACTCCCTGACTCATTTTCTCTTCCTCTCTCATTTGTTTCTCTCTCATTTGTTCTGTGTTCCATTTCTCTCTCTCTCTCTCTCTCTCTCTCTCTCTCTCTCTCTCTCTCTCTCTCTCTCTCTCTCTCTCTCTCTCTCTCCATCGCTCTCTCTCTCCTCTCTCTCGCTCTCTCTCTCTCTCTCTCTCTCTCTCTCTCTCTCTCTCTCTCTCTCTCTCTCTCTCTCTCTCTCTCTCTCTCTCATTTGGTCTCTGTCTCCCATCACTCTCTCTCTCGTTTCATTTCGCATCGCATTATGAGGTGGTTAGCTATAGTATGATGACATCACGTGTTATAGAGAGGATATTTCATGTTTTTTTCTCATCGAGTGGAGTTTGCAATCATATATATATATATATATATATATATATATATATATATATATATATATATATATATATATATCACGAGTCGCGCTTGTGCGACGAGTGTGATATGATTGCAAACTTCACGAGATGAGATATAAATCATATTTGACCCCCAAAAAATGAAATTTTCTATTTATTATACATGTATAACATTTGGTAATTTACTTTTATTTTTAAAATGCCAGCAGCAAAATAGTTCCGGCTTTCTTACAGTGAAGATAACACTTTCTACAGTGACGATAACACATTTTAGAGTGAAATAGTGAAATATTCTCTCTAAAATGTGTTATCGTCACTGAGTGACTGATAACACTTTTATTTCACTGATATTTTAAGATATTTCACTGATATAATAAAGATTGTTAACTTCACTATTAGGGTCAGGGCGTAGACCAGCGATAAAATGCTCGCTTGTCTGGGATCGATGGTCGGCGAGTCCATTCGGCTTTTCCTCGTGTGGACTACGGCTGTTATATGAAAAGGCCGTGATTTGTGCCACTATGTCTGTGGGATGGTGTATTTAAAAGATAGGATGTCAGCATTTGGTAATTCTGATAAAATTTTATTATAGTCTTAGAGAAGAAACCTGCTATATTGTTAGTAGCAATGGATATTTTACATGTCCCATACCACAACCAGGATAGCACATACCACGGAGGGAGTTAGCTCAATCGGTTGTTTGCTTGCTTGAGGTACTTACATCGCAGGATCGAACCACCTCGGTGGATCCATTCAACTGATTTGGGTTTTTTCTCGTTCCAACCAGTGCACTACAACTGATCAAAGGCCGTGATATGTGCTTTCCTGTCTGTGGGAAAGTGCATATAAAAGATCCCTTGCTGCATTAGGAAACAGGTAGCGTGTTTCATCTGATGACTACGTGTCAGAATTACCAAATGTTTGACATCCAATAGCCGATGATTAATTAATTATTGTGCGCCGCACCCTGGCCCTGTTTAGTGCTGCATATGCCATCTGTATGGGTCATCGCTTTTTTCTCTGTGTACACTTATTTTCTTGCTTAAGTCGCATTAAGGTTAAAGCACGCTGTCCTGGTCACATTCTTCAGCTATCTGGGTTGTCTGTCCAGGGCAGTGGGTTAACGGATAGTGAGAGAGAAGTCCGTGTAGTGGTCTTACACCTTTCCACTGAGTCGTTAAACTCGCTCCTGGTGCGAGTCCGTACCGGGATGCGAACCCAGTACCTACCAGCCTCACTACCCAGGGTAGCAGAAAGTACACGCCCGCTCGCCAAATGCGAGTCAAAATTCTGACGGACGAGTTAAAAAATACAACTATAAGTCCGACAGGCGATCTGTCGTTTTCTGACTTACTTTATTTTATGTATTCATTTTTTTTTTTTTTAATTTTAACATTTAATCCGCGACTCCGCATCATCCATGCCAAAATTCTAAACCAGTCAAACAAACTGTTCAGATTGATGATGAAATAGATCAACTACACAATTCATGTACCGCATTGACGAATTCGGAGTCGGAAATGCGCATTCTGAAAACGGGTTATAGCGAAAACGGAACAGTACCAAAACGGCCCTAAACGAAAACGGATCCAAATTGGACAAAACTGAACAAATATCTATGGCTATACATGTGTGACTTAAACGGAACCAGCATTTTTTTAATTTTTGGCTGAAAAGGCATTACAAGTTGTGAACGATGATATCTTCGATAAAACAACAGCTGTATTAATCATTTATTACTTTGTAACACCTTTTTCCTAATCCGAAATGCAGTTATATCTATACCAGTCCATCCCATCCTCCTACACAAATGTTTTTTTAAAACTAATTTCAATTTGGCAAAACATGACAAGAAAGTCTACATAGAGGGTTTGGCAGAGCAAGCTGCACAAAGACAGGATTCGAAAACGCTATACAGAATCACAAAACCTCTGAGGGGAAGAAACCATTATAATGACCTACCCGTCAAGGATATGACATCATAACAAACGAGACCGAAAAGTTAGCCAGATGGAAAGATCACTTCCAAATATTGAACAGAGCAGAACCAGACCGCCTAGCAGACATCCCAGAAGCAGACCAAGACCTTGACATGAGTATTGATCCACCAACACTCATGTGAAGACTGCCGTTAGAGCTATGAAGAATGGAAACGCACAAGACGCAGATGGGGTAACTGCAGAAATGCTAAAAGCAGAAGAAAATGAAACACCAAAAATCCTGACTGAGATCTTCAAGCAGATTTGGGAGACAGAAAATATACCAGCAAATTGGAGAACCGGCATACTAGTCAAAGAAAGGAGATCTTACCAACTGTAACAACTGGAGAGGAATGACATTGTTGTCACTCACCAGCAAGGTCTTCAACAAAATCATCCATAGTCGCCTACCCACCGCATTACAAAATGATATGCGTTAAGAACAAGCTGGGTTTTGGAAAAGAATGTTTTGCAGAGATCACATCTTCTCCTTGAACAGAGCAATGAGTGGAACTCACCAGTATATGTCAACTTCATCGCTTTGAAAAAGCCATTGACAGTATCCAGGGAATATATAATTGGTCAGTCACCGGCGGGTATAAAAAAAAAAAAAAAAAAAAAAAAAAAATATATATATATATATATATATATATGGTGGTGAGTATATATATAAGTGATTGTTTTTCAATCGTTCATCGAACTTTATGCTTCGACTATGTATAGTAAGTGAATATATATATATATATATATATATATATATATATATATATATATATATATATATATTTGGGTTTTTTTAAACCCGCCGGTGATTGACCAATTTCCCGCAATATCTAGAAGGTTCATTCACTTCTGCTGTGATTTGTTTTTTCAAACGTTCATCGAACTTTATGCTTCGACTGTATATAGTAAGTGAATGATGAACTCGTACAAACAAAACAAAATAACACCCACCCACCTACTCACCACCACTTTCATATATAGGCGATCCCTGGGACGCATTATAGGTTTTTTTTTAAAAGGTACCATTTTCGCCTATACATTTATGTGTCTTTATAACTAAATTAGTTCCGTTTTGGCCAACAAAACTGGTTCCGTTTTGATAGTGGTTCCGATTTAGTCTCCTTCCCCAGAACCAGAGCCGGTCAAAGGTCAATAATTCTTAAAAAGTATTTGTTCAAAGCATGTTATCAATGTGTTTATAATAGATAATAAATGCTTGCAGGATGTCACTTGAGTTTTCAACTCTACATGAAAGAAATGTGAAAGAGTTAGTCTTTTACCAGAATATTTGAAAATTTACTGATTTGTCAATCAAGGTTTATCTTTAATAATATTTTTTGACATATATATTCCAGCCAGTGCACCATGACTGGAAAATCAAAGGCCGCGATAAAACCTATCCTCTCTGGGGGATGGTCAGTCACCGGCGGGTTTAAATAAATATATATATACTTAAACCCGCCGGTTCGATGAACGATTGAAAAAACAGATCAAAGTAGACGTGGATCAACCTTCCAGAAAATGCAGGTAATTGGTCAGTCACCGGCGGGTTTAAATATATATGACCAATTACCCGCAATTTCTAGAAGGTTCATCCACGTCTACTTTGATTTTTTTTTTTTTTCAATCGTTCATCGAACTTTATGCTTCGACTATATAGTAAATGAACGATGCAATTTACAATGTTCTCTGCGCAAAGCAAGATCGAACCTCCGACCGTTTGAACTCGTACAAACAAAACAAAACAACCCCCACCCACCAACTCATCACCACCTCCATATATGTGCGAAACAATAATATATTGTTCTATAGGCTGGCGGACTAGTAGAAATTCTGGCGGGCTAATAAATTTCAGTTGGCTCTGGTCCGGCGGGCTAGTGAAATATTTTCCATTTCTGCACCCCTGCTACCGATAACTTGACCATCACAGTCTTTCTTGGGTGAATTCGACGTCCGTAAAGCCAGACCTGCTTCTGTTCAAGCCTAACCCTCAGTTTTCGGTGAAGTCAGAGTAGTTTTAACACAGTGCATATTTTTGGTGCGCGTTTGTTGAAACGATTTTTAGTTACACTAATAATAATAATTAAAAAAAATTCTCTTTCGCAAGAGGTCGGCAATGAAAATATGAATTGACATTAATACGTTTTTCTTGTGCTCGAGGTAGACCAGACTCGAGTATGTTCCAAACATTTGCACGTACATTTGCTTGGAGTTTGTTGTTTATTTGAGAGGCGGTTGGGGATTGGGCGAATTATTCCAGAAGGCGTTATCTGAGGAAACATTTTTTTTTTTTTTTTAGAGGCAATACAAGCGAAACTGATATCGATCAAAAAGAGCAAATTGCAGATTGTATGTAAAGTCCCTCATTATCACAAGGAATACTGACAATTAATTTCGCTTAATTTCGCATTATATCTGTTCACATATATATAATTGGTCAGTCACCGGCGGGTTTAAATAAATATATATAGATCCATATGTCTACTCTGCTATAGCATTTTTTATTAATTTATTGTATACATTTTTTTTGTAGCTTTCACGTGTGTTTTCTTCAAAATATCTAAATATGTTTGCCAGAATAATCCGTTAGTAGTAGTAGGGGGGTAGTAGGCGTGGCTTAATTGTTTTGGGTTCATCGAGATACGAACGAAAACAAAAGCACTTCTGGACCAATCAGATTGCCGTAAAGTGTATAGACGCAGAGAAAATTTATATATATATAAAGGCGACCCCTGGGACGTACTATAATTTTAAAAAGGTACCATTTTCGCCAATACATTTTTGTGTCATTATAATTAAATCAGTTCCGTTTTGGTCAACAAAACTGGTTCCTCTTTGATAGTGGTTCCGATTTAGCCTCATTCCTCAGAAACAGAGCCGGTCAAAGGTCAATAATTCCTAAAAAATATTTGTTCAAAGCATGTTATCAATGTGTTTATAATAGATAATAAATACTTGCAGGATGTCACTTGAGTTTTCAAATCTATATGAAAGAAATTTGAAAAAGTTAGTCTTTTACCAGATTATTTGAAGATTTACTGCCTTGTCAATCAAGGTTTATCTTTAATAATATATATATATATATATATATATATATATATATATATATATATATTCCAGCCAGTGCACCCCATCTGGTATATCAAATGCCGCGACATGGGCTATCCTGTGTGTGGTCAGTCACCGGCGGGTTTAAATATGTAAACACGCCGTGACTGACCAATTACCCTCAATTTCTAGAAAGTTCATTCACTTTTGCTGTGATTTGTTTTTTCAAACGTTCATCGAAATTTATGCTTCGACTGTATATATTAAGTGAATGATGCAATTTACAACGTTCTTTCTGCAAAGCAAGATTCGAACCTCCAGCCGTTTGAACATATAGTCTAGATAAAGGTGGTGTCGCTGTGTACTATAAGGACTATTTTGAACCTTTCATATCCCCTGTGGAATCATATACTGGTGATATTCTATGGTGTGTATTGAAAACATTTGCAGGTATGCTAGATCAAGATCTGTACTTCTGTACAGTGGACATTCCCCCCAGAAAATTCTCCTGTCTGGGCAAACAGAAATATTGACTATTTTAAAATGCTAGAGGATGATGTTAACAATTATTCACAGAAAGGTTTAGTTCTCTTGTGTGGTGATTTTAATGCCCGTACAAGTGTCACGGAAGATAGTCTTGAAACTCAGCCTATGTCAAACAATTCCATCCTACCTAGTTTTAACTTTAATATTGAAGTTAACAAAAGAAACAATTTAGATAGAAAAACAAACACATTTGGTCGATGTTTAATTGATTTATGTAAATCAGCAAACATGCATATAGTAAATGGTAGATTAATAGGGGATATAATTGGAAACTGTACTTGTTAAACCTACAGTGGGTGCAGTACTGTTGATTATTCACTGGTTTCAGCCTGTCTGCTAAATACCATACACTCCTTTTCTGTCCATCCACTTACTTACATGTCAGATCATTGCCCTCTGATACTTAAAATTAACACCAGATGTATTAGAACCAATCATACCCCATCTAAAAAGCCATTTGACAAAAAAGTACCACATACTAAAAAGAAAGCATATAAATATGTCTAGGATGAAAATTCCCAAACTTGGTTTCAGTCAGCAGTTCTGCATCAATACCTTAAACTAAAAGCTTTGCAATTTCTTATGAAATCTTATTCTTATGAAGAATCCGAGGTTAATGAGGTATGTGGCGATTTCACAAATTTACTTTTAGAAGCTGCTCACCGCAGTCTAAGTAAAATGTGTATTACAAAAAAAAAAAAAAAAAAAAAAAAAACGTAAATGGTTCGACCAGGACTGTAAAATTCTTCGGAGGAACTTGAACATACTCAGTTCATTAATTAAATACAATAGTCCTAAAGTAGATCTAATCATCAAAGATAACACTATGAAGAAACAATAAAAATAACTTCTTAAATTTAAAGAATAGACATTTAAACAAAATATATATTAAACAAGCTAGAACAGCTTGACAATGAAAATCCAAGAATATTGGTAACTGATTAAATCACTGACCTCTGATGATCAAGACTCCTCTGATAATATTGATTTTGAAAGCTGGGAAGAACATTTTAGATCGCTCAACTGCAAAGGTTCATCAACTGGCCTCCAACAAGAATTAATTAATAGAACAATGAAAGACTTTGATTTCACTACTGTCTCTGCCCTTGATAATGCAATATCTATAAATGAAATCAGAAATGCAATTAAAAAGCTTAAAGTTAATAAATCAAATGGCACCTACCTTGTACTGAATAAAATAATAAAATGTTCATCATGGTACTTAATAGACCACTTTCATAAACGCTTTAACATTATCCTTGGGTCTGGATATTTCCCAGAATCATGGCAAGATTCATACCCCATACCAAAATACAAAAAGGGGACAAAAACCTGCATGCCAACTATCGTGGAAATGCTTTGAGTCGCTGTCTAGGTAAAACATTTTTGTCGATAGTAAATAACAGGATTTCATGTTACTTAGAGACCAGCTGTCTGTTAAATAATGCTCAACATGGCTTTCGAGCCGACCACAGAATATGGCATAATATTTTTATTCTCAAAACCCTTATCAATAAATACAGATCAACTAAATGCAAGCTCTTTGTCAGTTTTGTGGATTTTAACAAAGCTTTTGATTCAATCTGGCGAAATAGTTTACTCTATAAATTAATTATGATAGGCGTTACTGGTCGCACATTGAAGATAATTCAAACCATGTATCGTAACATTCAATATATTATAAAAACTACTGATGGATTGTCCTCTGAGATACCTACGAATATAGGAGTCAAACAGGGGTGTGTTATGAGCCCATTGCTATTTAATATTTATGTTAATGATCTAGGTGGCTATCTCGAGTCAGGAGCAATTTATCCACCTGAATTAGAGGATACAAAAACCCCACATTTACTCTTTGCGGATGACCTTCTGTTATTTTCTACAACTCAAGCTGATCTGCAACACGGTCTTAATAAGCTTGGAACATATTGCAGCGCTTGGATCTCTCCCTAAATCCAAATAAAACAAAAGTTATGATTTTTGGTAGCACTGCACAAAAGTGTGTAAATTACAATTACAATCTATAACTCCACTACAAATTGTGTTATGTTACTGGTATCTTGGCTTTACCATCTCTTACACTGGAACTTTCACAACGGCTATAAAAGATCTACAGGCAAAATCATTTCGAACCTGGTTTAAAATACGCTGTAAACTAACTTCAGCAGAACTAGTGCCTACTGCCACTCTTCTTAAAATGTTCAATGTCATATGCAAACCAATATGTACATATGCCTCTGAAATAGGGGGATCAGATATAATTAACACACGCCAAACCTCTCTTTTTTTATAACTGGGAAAACCAAAAATGTAATCATGCTGTAATACAAATTGCTAAATCTGTTTTAGAGGTGCCTAGAAGATGCAGTAATATAGGATCCCTTAGTGAACTGGGTTTATTTCCATTATCATATGATGTAATATTATTAATGTTAAAGTATTACAACAGACTCTGGTTAGCTACAAATGACAGTCTTAGTCACAAAGCCTTGGTTGAGGATAGTAAGCTAAAGTCTTCAAATGTGTGTAGTTCAATAAAAACATTTATAAAACATATTTGCTCAAGTCTTGATATCCCATTCGATACTGTGCTTGACAAATGTTTATTCAGAAAATATATCATTTCTGCAAAATTGAAACGCTCGTTCATTGATTGTTTACTCGTTAACCCAACAACAGGAAAAGAAAGAAAGAAAGAAATGTTTTATTTAACGACGCACTCAACACATTTTATTTACGGTTACATGGCGTCAGACATATGGTTAAGGACCACACAGATTTTGAGAGGAAACCCGCTGTCGCCACTACATGGGCTACTCTTCCGATTAGCAGCAAGGGATCTTTTATTTGCGCTTCCCACAGACAGGATAGCACAAACCATGGCCTTTGTTGAACCAGTTATGGATCACTGGTCGGTGCAAGTGGTTTACACCTACCCACTGAGCCTTGCGGAGCACTCACTCAGGGTTTGGAGTCGGTATCTGGATTAAAAATCTCATGCCTCGACTGGGATCCGAACCCAGTACCTACCAGCCTGTAGACCGATGGCCTGCCACGACGCCACCGAGGCCGGTCAAACAGGAAAAAGTAACAAATTAAGAATATATGGTATCTTCATGCATGAGCTACTCAACCTACCTCAACATAAAAAAAACATGAAAGCTCTCACTGCACTCAGGTTAAGTTGTAATAATCTGGAAATTGTAAGGGGACGTTACCACAAAAAAACAGCCTGAGCAAAGGTTTTGTCTTTTCTGAGGACAAGTTCAACTGTTTGCTAAAATGTACAGCATATACTACAAATAGGGGATAACTGCTAACTGATATTGCTAAAAAAAAAATATATGTACTTAAAGTTATACCTTTTGAATGAAACTGAACAACTAAAAATAATTTTGGACCCACCAGTAGATATTGCCCCTTTAACGAGCAAATACGTTTATGAAAATCTGAAACCTTGATCATCTAGACTGTCTCAGTAAGCCAAGTACTTGTATGTAAATAATTTCATGGACCTATTAGTTGTTAACCATACATGTTTTACTATGTAATTTACATATATGTAATTGTTGTTGTTTTTGTACCTGCTCCTTGTGAGTGTTATGTACAATAAATTGAATTGAATTAAAAAAAAAAATTGAATTGAACGCTGGACAGCTTTCTGTGTAAAATTGCTATTGAAATGTTTTCATTTGATGACTATGCATGCACACGCCAGTTATGGAGTGTCTCTCAAGTACGTTTGGTTAAATGTCAATAAACCTAGTGCCGCGACCTGGATTAATTTACATCTAATTTGCAAAGTTATCAAATTCTTAAAGTATGTGATCAGAAAAATATCACATACTTTGATTGCGCTGAAAATGTAAATATATATATATATATATATATATATATATATATATATATATATATATATATATATATATATATATATATATATATATATATATATGTGTGTGTGTGTTTGTGTGTGTGTGTGTGTGTGTATGTGTGCCTGTGTGTATGTGTGTGTGTGTGTGTGTGTGTGTGTGTGTGTGTGTGTGTGTGTACTTATGTTGCTTATGAATAACACATTGGATAATCATTGCAAATTATTAGTAAATGAAACTACATCTGATTTTACAGGAAAACGAATGCTGAAACGCGAAAAAAAACCCCGCGCAGGCCAAGATATCGAATTTTGTTTGAACTAAATCCGTTCCAATGTAGAGTATTTGAAGGGGGAGTGGGTGCACTGTTAATGCGATAGCTCGGGGATGAACATATGAGAGCTAGGCCCTGATAGGGGGTTGGTGCATGCTTCCCAAGAAATTATTTAATTTTTCATCCTTCTGAGTTCAGTAACAGAAAAACGTGTAGATGTGGGTGGTCTTTTAGAACATCAAGTTTTTTAAACTTTCAGTAACGTTCAGCTGAAATACGTAGTTCAGGTTGTATCAAGGAACTCGAAAATGATCGATGTAAAGGTATTTAACGTCAAACATAGGATTGTTGTTTATATTAGAACGGGAATCTTTGACTACCGTTTGGTAGGCAGCAATTACGTTGAATTTATACAGATTGGTCTCTGACGGTTAGAGAGCATTGATAACTGTCCAAATATCCGTCTAGCTCTTTTACCGTTATGGTACTCCGGCTATCAACTCGCTTGTTTATGTCATAGGTCGCGCAAATTACGCAAAGGTTCGTCCGACGCATCCGGAGCCAGAGCGGTGATTTAAATTTCAGTTTCGCGTGCAGGTCGGGCAGTAGCTCGGGTGTCCTCTAGCTCTGTCCACGGGCGAGACGTAGCCCAGTGGTAAAGCACTCGCTTGGTGCTCGGTCGGTTTGGGATCGATCCCCGCCAGTGCATCGCGACTGGTACATCAAAGGCCGTGATATGTGCTATCCTGTCTATAGGATGGTGCATATAAAAGATCCCTTGCTGCTAATCGAAAAGAGTAGCCATGAAGTGGCGACAGCGGCTTTCTTCCTTCAATATCTGTGTTGTCCTTAACCATATATCTGACGCCATATAACCGTAAATAAAATGTGTTGAGTGCGTCGTTAAATAAAACATTTCCTTCCTTCCTTCCTTCCTTTTAGCCATGTCCTGTTTGTATGTTGGTTTCGGGCTAGAGATGACATTGTGCAGTAGATCAGTGGAATACGTAGTCGCCAGCTACATTGTTAAATATACAGCCTTTTTTCCCCTTCTTATTCAAATCTGAAGCCATAGATCTTTAACCGGCCTCGGTGGCGTTGTGGTTAGGCCATCGGTCAACAGGCTGGTAGGTACTGGGTTCGGATCCCAGTCGAGGCATGGGATTTTTAATCCAGATACCGACTCCAAACCCTGAGTGAGTGCTCCGCAAGGCTCAATGGGTAGGTGTAAACCACTTGCACCGACCAGTGGTCCATAACTGGTTTAACAAAGGCCATGGTTTGTGCTATCCTGACTGTGGGAAGCGCAAATAAAAGATCCCTTGCTGCTAATCGGAAAGAGTAACCCATGAAGTGGCGACAGTGGGTTTTCGAAAATTTTCAAAAAGCGAAGGTTACATGATTTAAGCAAGGTCAGGTGAAAGTTGAAATTGAAAATAAAAATAAAAGTTTTTATTTTGTCTCATTTGTTGGTGTGTTTCATTGTCTACAAAGATAGATACAAAATTAACCCTTTAAAATGACACCAAAATCACATCTCTCTGTCGGCTAGACGAGGAGTTATAACACCTGAGAGGTCGCGAGATGTCAAGGTCGGGTCAAACTGATAACCTAGACCTCAACAATGAAAGGTCAGATTAAATACAAATGTATACAGTAAGGGCTCATATAGACGGTTGCGTATATGGCTTGCGTTTTGTGCATATACACCATATACGCATTTTTCGTTGCGCATCGCACACATCCACTCAAGACGCTCTCATTCAAACTAATGTATATAGATGTTTTATTACTAGCCATACCGCACACACGCGCCGCATCCAATCTACCTGAGTATTTACCATGGCTCATGGATGTAAAGTCATACACAAAGTTACAGCAAACTTGAAAGGAAATGAAGGAAGGAAATGTTTTATATATATAACGACGCACTCATCACATTTTATTTACGGTTATATGGCGTCGGACATATTATGGTTAAGGACCACACAGATACTGAGAGAGGAAACCCGCTGTCGCCACTTCAAGGGCTACACTTTTCGATTAGCAGCAATGGATCTTTTAATATGCACTATCCCACAGGCAGGATAGCACATACCACGGATTTGATATACCAGTCGTGGTGTACTGGATGGAGAGAGAAATAGCCCAATGGCCCCACCGACGGGAATCAATCCTAGATCGATCGCGCATCAGGCGAGCGTTGTACCACTGAGCTACTGTAAATGAATGCAGTGAAAGATTCACTCTCCACCAACGATGAAACAGAGATTAGAAATTAGGTTCCATTTGGCAAATCAATTCGTATTTCCGATAGTGTTAATGCTTGCTTATAAAACTGATATAAGCAGCGCACCAACATACCCAGGCTGCGGCAGGTACACCCATAAAAAAAAAAAAAAACATTTAAGAGATTTAATTGATATTTTTTTTTATAAACCGTCATTTTTGCTGAAAATTGCAGTTCCATTTTTTATATTTTTTGGGGGGTGGTGGTAGGGGGGGGTGGGGGGGTGGGGGGGGTGGAATACTCTGCACTAGTTTGAGCATCTGGTGTATACTGCATAACAACTGTATTGTAGGCCTATAACACGTAAAAGTGGACATATTTATAATAATAGTATTTGGATAATAGTATTTGTACAAATAATACCGGCCTCGGTGGTGTCGTGGTTATGCCATCGGACATAAGGCTGGTAAGGATTGCCAACCCAGTACCGGCTCCACCTAGAGCAAGTTGTAACGACTCGATGGGTAATAAGACCACAACACCCTCGTCTCTCTAACAACTAGGACCAGGATGTAGCTCAGTCGTTTGAGTGCTCGCTTGAGGTGTTTGCGTCGCAGGATCGAACCGCCTCGGTGGATCCATTCAGCTGATTGGGATATTTTTACGTTCCAACCAGTGCACCACTGCTGGTATATCAAAGACCGTGGTACATGTTTTCCTGTCTGTGGGAAAGTGCATATAAAAGATCCCTTGCTGCATTAGAAACAAATGTAGCGGGTTTTCCTCTGATGACTAAGAGAATTACCAAATGTTTGACATCCAATAGACGATGATTAATTAATCAATGTGCTCCGGTGGTGTCGTTAAACAAAACGAAAAAACAACAAACAAACAACTAACCTACTGCCCAGGACAGACAGCCCAGATAGCTGTGGTGTGTGCCCAGGAAGATTAATTGGATATAAGTACGAAGAGAGGTTGTAATGAATGAATGCACAAATAGACAATGTCACATATCACTACGAATCACAGCCGCAGCTGATTTTACTCCGTAAATAGAATTGTTAACCTCGAACTTTGAAATGGAACTTTGATATGTGGTACAGTGCAACCTATACATGAGATATTGAACTGGCAACACACTTTTAAATTTTATATAACCGGTATATATTGTTGTTATTGTTGTTTGCCTAGCTGGAGAAGTACTTATAACATTTTATACATACATAACACACACCCCACCCCAACCCTCGCTAGTTATTGTTATTGTTATTATTATTATTATTATTATTATTATTATTATTTACAAGAAATCATAAACTGTATTGTCCCACCCCTACCCTACATCTGTGCTCCATTTATACATATATTCATGCGCATGCATAAATGTGTCTTTCCTTCTTTCTTCTGTCTTCTCTCTCTCTATTTCTCTCTCTCTCTCTCTCTCTCTCTCTCTCTCTCTCTCTCTCTCTCTCTCTCTCTCTCTCTCTCTCTCTCTCTCTCTCTCTCTCTCTCACTTAAAGCCAGGTACATACTTGGTTATATATTTAAAAGAAAGAATTAATGTATGAATACGTATTTAAAAACATTCTAGCATATATGAATTAAATACACTTATAATAAATATAATATTTTACAACTCAGTAATAATAATATACGATGACTAAAGTTTATAAATTTAACATGACTATTTTGAACAAAATGTGTCTAGAATTAATACCTGCACATCATAATTCATTATTCAGACTGATTGTACATTACCACTATTTTCAAAACGTTCATCGGGTGAATAAATAGACCTACATAATGAATATCCAAGGCACTCGTATATTATAAACTTGTTTTGTTTTAAAACATTATAGTTACGACATTTTAACTTTAAAGGGACATTCCTGAGTTTACTGCAATTTTTAAGATGTTATCGACTAACAAAGACTTTTTAACGACTGTAATTACATATAAAATATATTTTTTTGCATAATATATTAGTGGCTGTATATTAAACGTGTATCTGATCGTTGTAATATTTGTACCAGGTTAAATTTCATTTTATTTCCTAAAATATTTTTTTTCGTACGTACGAAATTATTTGAAGACAAAATCCAGTTTGGGCTTCTTGCAAATATTAAGACGACCAGAAACACATTGAATATACAGACACTGATATTCTAAACAAGAAAATATATTTAATATGTAAGTTCAATCGTAGAAATATTGCATTAGTCAAAAACATCTTACAATGCAGCAAACTCGGGAATGTCCCTTTAAATGACTATCCTGAGTTTGATGGATGCCACTGGTGGGGCAGGGAATGCTCACCTTTCGCGAACACCTGATACCATCACTGTTTTGAAAGTGATTCATGAGTGCATGTCAACATAGCTATGATATTTATTCCAGTGAGTTCTAACCTGTGCTAAGTTGATTTAGTAAACAAGTCTTGGAGTGGCAGTCATCTTTGAGCGGTGCAGGAAGTATGTTTTGTCCAGTAAAGGATCTCCTCAAGGGTGTCTGTCCTATAGACGAAGCACTACATAGAGATACACGAAATCAACCACTAGTTTGCAAAATGCCCATTCGACACTGCATAGTGCAGAGATAGGGGTTTGAACGTTCAGATTTACAGCCACAGTAAAAGGGGAAAAAGCAGGACGTGCGTTTATTTTGTTGGGGGAGGGGGAGGAACAGACGGAAGAAATTTTTTTTAGGGTACATAATAAAAATAAAGCATATCTTAAGTGCCACTACAAGGTGGTAATGGGTTTGAAATCGTTTTTTAAATAGGACGCTGCATTTCGTGTGCTTTGTCGACTTTTAAACTTCAGTTCTCTTACTATAATCTTTCTAAACATTCTAAAACTATATCAAAGATTTTCGGGTACATAATTTTACCCTTGGTACCCTCTGGCAGAAACCCTGGATAGGCAGATTCGGTTTAAGGATCCGCGGGGCCTGTAGCACAAATAACAGCGGGACTCCCTTCCCAGGATATATATTTTGCAACCCATTCGGGGAGAGGGGAAAATGACCTGGGCAAAATAAATGTATAGATCACCGCGGGTTCCCCTGAAGCGCGGGAAAAGTAACACGTGCTACATGTGCTACTAGGATAAACCGGCTAGGGCTACAAACTGAGGATAGTCCTTTTAAAATGAGTTTCTATATTCTTAACACAGCTCTGACCACAAAGTGTTGAGGCGCTCGTGTAAAACCGAGAACACACTGCAAAGTTGGAAGAACGTTTCCTTCTCCTTTGACAAACTCAAACTTTTGTAGCATCGACGCCACAAAGAGGAACAACTCCATCCTGGCCAACGATTCTCCCAGGCAGTTCCTAGGTCCTAACAAAAACGGGATGAACTCTTCCGGTTTGGTGAGGCGTCCATTTTCATCCAGAAATCTGTCAGGTCGGAAATTCTCAGGATCTCCCCAGATCGCGGTGTCGGACAAAACTGAGTCAATGTTAGGGACGATCAAGGCATCTTTTGGGATTCGATAACCTTTAAACGTAGTCTCCTTGGAAACGCCGTGCATTAAAGCTAGGGGTACAACATTAGCATAACGCAAGGTTTCCATTATCGTCGCCTCTAGGTACGGAAGTTTTGTTTTGTCCTCGACACAAATTGTTTTGTCGCATCCCACATTGTCCTGGATTTCAGCAAAACATTTCTCCTGAACGTCAGAGAAATGCAGCAAGTACAGCAGAAGCCATCGAATAGTGGTTGAAGTTGTTTCCATGCCCGCAATGAAGAGGTCTTGAATCACCGCGCGCAGATTTTCCTTGTTGATGCTGCTGCTGTTGCCGTCTCCCAGGCTCTCCTTCTGCTTCATCTCTTTGATGTATGCACTGATGAAGTCGTCGGTGTCGTCTTCGTCGTAACTTGCAACATGCTGCTCGATGGAAGACTTAAACAGTTCCCTCTGAATAGTTTCTATTCCTCGCATCATGAGTTTGATTTTAAACACATCGCCAGGCAGAAATCGAAGGAACGGGAAGAAATTAAGTGCTGGAGGCATGGCAACATTTTCGTCGACAATTTTGAGAAATTTAACAAATTTTGGATCGTCGTATTCGAATCTCTTTCCAAACACAATAGACGAAATAATGTTACATACTGAAGTGCCTATAGTATGTCGGAAATCTGTTGCCTCACCATTTTGTCTTGCCATTTCTTCAATGAAGGATGTTATCTCCTCTTGAATTTTGAGTTCTAAAATGTTTTTCCCCATACCCAGTTTCCTGAGCGTGAATAAAGCAAACTTCCTCTGTTCTTTCCACACTTCACCGCTGGATCCCAGAACTCCTTTACCTTTTGTAATTGTATTCGTGAAATACAAATGTGGTCTCTCAGAAAAGATGTCGCCATTTTTCACGAAAGCTTCTTTCAGGTTATGAAACCCGTTGATTACGACGACCAAGCGATTTGCGATGTAGACGCCGAATACGTCTCCGTACTTCTTCCTCATGTTTCGGAATGTCTTTATTGGGTTATCTCCTATCTGAAAGACGTTACCGACGATGGGGAGGGTGAAGCTGGGTCCTGGGGGGATACCGCTGGGTCGCCGAATCAACAACCACAGAAAGAGTGTCACCCCCGCCAACACAAGGATAGCAAAAAGGTTGTCCATTGAAAGTTCTTGTGACATTTTACAAAACAAAAAAGAGGTTAAGATTCGAAAACAAAACTGACAACGATATTTCCACTAAGTAGAGTAACCAGAGAAATGGCAAATGAAGAACCTCTGCTGATGATGCTGGGGGCGTGACTCATTACGTCACTTGATTGACAGACGGGCGTTGCTATGATGTCAAGTAGGCTAATGGATAGATGGTCGCACCTGTTGACTTCATTGGCTACAATGGGGTCTGTATAAAAGTCAAAATATGTTAGATACGATTAAAAAAAAAAAAAACATTAATTAGCGCATTTTCAATAGACACAACTGGGTCCTCTGGAGACCGATTATAATGCATTATCAAGGGAACTATACTCTTATAACAGCACTTTATAACAATGCTATCAAAGCACTCCTTAAGGTTCAAAGATCATTTAACAGCATTATTCATCCTCCGCCGGTTGAATATAATAAACTATTTGACACATTAAAGGCGCAGACGCTAGTTTCGAACTGTAAAAATGGGCACTAAGTTTAGTTAAGTTACAAACCTGTAACACATTTGTATAACGTTACGAGAGAGTGAAACAAGAGTCTGTGACGTTGAAACGGTGAAATATTGTTAAACATAGACTAAAACTCGACTCCATAACTATTATTTCTCAGACGAACGTGCGTTTTAAAAAATATGGGAAATAAAAGCATTTTGTGGTATTAGAAACACCAGGATGACCAGGAACACTTCGGATGTACGGACATGGATAATCTAAATAATAAAATATAAGCAATGTTTGATTTCTTTCTGGTAATTCGTTCAAAAGTCAGCTTGCCCCCTCCCATATCCACAGAAAAGGGAGCCCGTACATCTAGGAAAGAAGGAAATGTTTTATTTAATGACACACTCAACACTTTTATTTACGGTTATATGGCGTCAAACATATGGTTAAGAACCACACAGATATTGAGAGAGAGGAAACCCGCTGTCGCCACTTAATGGACTACTCTTTTCGATTAGCAGCAAGGGATTTTTTGTATGCACCATCCCACAGACAGGATAGTACATACCACGGTCTTTGTTACACCATTTGTGGAGCACTGGCTGAAACGATAAATAGCCCAATGGGTCCATCGACGGGGATCGATCCTAGACCGAACGCGTATCAAGCGAGCGCTTTACCACTGGACTACATCCCGCCTGTACACCTATAAATACTGTGATATATATGAACATGCATATTTGTACAGATGTTTATATCGGACTTTGAAATGATTAAATCTCCAGACGAAATGTCACGCTTGCGTAGAATGTCAAACAAGAGTGTTATTGAACTTTGTTATTACATAATCTGTTACGGAGATATGCAGTTAATCAACAGCTATATCCTGTGTACGATAACATGTCACTCAGCATCAAGAACATTTGGACTGAATGACTTAACTGTTTGGATACTTTGACAAGCAGGCCCGTAGGAACGATATATGGAAATGAGTGTGTGCGCGCGCGCGCGCGTGCGCGTGCGTGTTGTGTGTGTGTGTGTGTGTGTGTGTGTGTGTGTGCGCGCGCGCGTTAATTAACCCTAACTACTCATTCAATAACCTTGTAATACAGACTTAATACTGGTACCTATCACAATAAAGACAATAACCTACAGTTTACCTAGGTCCTCTAGGATGACTGGCTAAGCTTTTTATAATTATTTAGGACAGTGAGCCTACAGATTACTGCGTCAGATGACCGGCAGCACCGTCTAAATAATATTGGTATCATACAGTATTAAAATATTTAAAGTCACATCAATCACATCAAGGTTATACAACAGAGCAGAAATGATATTTACCAAGTCCAAACGGACGAACGTTCCCTGGAAGCCTTCCAGTATGTTTCTCCCTGATATATCTAAAATCCTAGCTATTTATTCAAAACTCTCAGAGACAGCGAATATCGCCTGGGGGCACAACGCGGTACCTCACTTATCATCTGATATTTCCACTTCTCTCAGAGTCGGTATATTTTCTTAGATCGCCAGACTGGCTGTCGCCATTCGCTAGAGATACCCCGGTCGCGCGGAGGTATTACGTAACTACTGGCCACATGGCCTCCGCACCTGGGCTGGGTGTGTATTAGAAACTGCACACGGCCCTCTAAACAATTAATATCGCCACAGGCGAAAACAAATTAAGAGCATGTACCGTCACAGACATTAAAACTGTGTCAAAGTTTTTCGCGAATGAGCTGAACGAAAATAGGACAATAGCCTTATCCCTCCCCATGAATTAGACATCCTACTATGTAAAATGTTTATGGGGCTAAAGAAAACAAACGGGGATCTTTATGAACCCAATACATTACGAGGAATACTCTCGAGTGCTGACAGGTATTTGAAACAATGCGGGTACATGGTCTCTGTCATTCGCGATCCATCATTTACCAAATGTCGCGAAGTACTGAAATGTAAACAAAAAGTTTTAAAGAAGGAAGGGAAGGGTAACCTACATCACGCATCACAACCCATTTCGACAACTGAATTGGATCAACTCTGGCAATTAAAATGTTCATATTCTTCAGACAAACGGTACTTGTTTAGATTCAGCTGTTTTCTCTGTTTAATTGCTGTTTTCCAATGACTATTGTTTGCCGCCAAATAACGATGCAACGTACTCGACAGACTTGCCCTAAATAACTTGTTGAATGGACATGTACTGTTATCTAAACATTTTAATTGTCATTTCTATATTCGTTTTACAATGTCAATAAAATGTGCACCCAAACGGCCTTAACGAGGCCACTCGCGTGGACATATCGATCGGACTTTAAACGTTTAGATCTGCGTTCAAAATTTTATGTCGAAATTACTTTTTTTGTAATATTATTAAATAGTCCGATCCTTTCTTCTTTCTCTTATTTAATTTTGGACTGTCCTTCTAAAATGCTCCAAATTATATAAATATTCGGCCGAGCAGTCAATTCTTTTTTTATTTTTGGCTTGTAACCTTTTTATTTTTTTATTTATTCTATTAACGTTTTTACTGCCCATACAAATTCTGCCCATTTTCAACACCCCCCCCCCCCCCCCCCCCCCCCTCCATCCCGAGTCAGGCCGCCGATCTTATCGGAGGTCGGACTCGGGATGGGCGTGTTCGAAACCCTAGTGGTATATGGGCACGTTAAACTAGTTATCATCATCATCAATAAAATGTTATTTTTATCAACAATATATTTGTTTTTTATTATGTATAACTTGAAAAATAAATGTATTTTATAAGGAACTACTTTCGAACGCGGATGAAAGTAAATGAGTGCGCACATAGTTTGCGCTTCGTTATAGTTTGTTTCTAAATAATATGCACATAGAACAATTTATGGTGGGGCACAATAAACATCCAGGCTTGGGTAATAAATAGAATATCAAACTCGCTACTATGTATTATCAAGTTTAAGTTTCTCCTGAAATAAGTTTCCTTTGTCACTCGCTAAAGCTCGTGACAAAGGAAACTTATTTCACTCGGGACTTAAACTTGATAATACATAGTAGCGAGTTTAATATCCTCTATATAATACCTCCGTAACTGATTTGGTGACTGAGGAGTCCGACGGGTAGCAAAGCTGGCTACGTTATCCCGGCCATTTGGGAACAGGGACCGTTATATGTAAAATCCGATAAAAAAAATTTTTTAATTTGAGCGGAACTCTCAATCCTGCGGGGGGGGGGGGGGGGGGGGGGGGGTCGGGGTCGTTGCTCTTTGGTGACCACCTGCTCAAAAACAAAGCCTCTTGTTTGCAGGACTGAGGGGCTTTGGTCGCAGTGTAGATCTTCCTTAGTGGATACATTATCTAACTGGGCTTTATTCCCAACCAACCAGTGAACCACAAGTGGTATATCAAGGGTGATGGTATGTGCTGTCCTGTCTGTCGGAAAATGCAATATAAGATCCTTTGCTGCTAACAGAAAAAAAAATGCGAAGGGTTTCGTCTAAGACTGCGACCAAATTACCAAATGTTTGACATCGAATTGCCGATGATTAATATATCTGTGCTCTAGTGGTGTTGTCGAACAAAAAGAAAATGTAGTCTATAGATCACTGTGTAGTCTAGAGATCACTGAATATGTTTTTCATTGTTTGTGATTTAATTATTTATTTCATTTAATATATATTTATCAATTATTGACCGTCATTGAGGGCAATATCAATTTCTTCGGTCCATAAAACATGATATTGCTCGAAATGTGGTCAATAATTGTTTTATTACATAATGTCATCCATAAGACTCGTACATTCCTGGACCCATATTCACAAAAAAGTGTAAATTTACGTCTACGACTAGCACTTTCGTGTGCCGTAGATTTACGTTTACGTGCAAGAAGCACCTTATTCTCAAAGATGGTCGTAAATATAAACGTAACTTAGTTGGACGTAAATCTAAGATTTAACATTCTCACTGGAGTAATTAATAAAAACACATTAGAAACGATGGCTACCGGGTAAATAACAAATGCGCAAAACGCAATTTTGTTTGTCGTCTGCTAACAATAACATTGCGAACAGTGAACCATGGCATTTTGGTATTGGTGGGGATCCGCGTTTTGGTACGAACTTGAGGACAATTCTTAAAAAGGAAAAGATAACTCAGGAGAAATTGGCCAAGTCGAAAACATCCGTTCGATCACGAACAAAAATATGTTCAATCCGTGGGCGTTCGCCATAGCAAACTGCTTCATTTATTGGAAATGCTGCTAGTTTCCGTAAATAATAGTAAATAACGGCGATCGTGCTTGATTTATTATATGTACACAACTTACGTGCACCGTTAGTTGCAACCTGAGGCACTCTTATATTTACGTCCAACTTTACACGTAACTTACGTTTTCGTTGTTTCGTGAATAGCTCTTCAGTCGTAGATTTACGTTTACGTGTAAAACTAGGCTTACGATATTTTGTGAATATGGGTCCTGCTCTGTTTATCAGAATCGAAATACGCCAACGCTTATAATTTCCCGCAATGCGTTAAAACTGATGGGATTTAGTGACGTCACATAATCCTGTGACGTTGTATGACACGCAGAGGAATGCGGAAATAAACAGTTGAAACATTACCAAGACAAAAAATCAAATTCCAGACATTATAACCAGCAAGAATGCCAAAATCATATTAATAGCAAAATAAAACACAAAATGTGACAAATCTGAACATACATTTATACTGAACAGTTACCGATTACCTTCAAATTCATTTTTTATTTGTAACATAAAATCCTGAGAGTGCCGATTCCAACTACATTTTGATGTATCCTGTACGTTTCTAAATCTGCAATATATTCCATACACAATTTTACGATTACTGACCTTGTTTTTGTTGTATTTGCGGAATTAAACTCGGTATGATTAAAGATGTTATCTTTTTGCTGAAGGACAGCAAAGCGTTTTGTCACAAGTTTTGCTTGTTTACATTAGAATTAGCCGTTGACGTTGCATTACGTTACCTACTCATTTATTGGATAGAATTTTGTTGCATCTTTATTTTCATTGGTCAGGGCAATATCACTTTTGATGGACCGGTGAGACCGTCTCAGGGCAATATCACTATTTACGGACGGTCATGTGACTGGTTTTTGACCAATAAGAATACAGATTGGTATTTATACAGATTTATATATATATAATTATTTTATTTTTTTGTTTTGTTTCCTGGAACTTTACTTTCTCCGGGAAACCAAAACACTGAAATCTGTGCCCAAGAAAAACAACAAGATAATTTAATTATATTAAGGAATTATTGATTGAGGTTTACACGCACACAACGTTCGCAAAACGGAAACACCATAGGCGCGGATCCATAGGGAATTTTGGGTGTGTGTAACCACCCCAAATTCCGAAGGGCACCTGAAAAATCCAGTGTTTAGTGAATGAATATGTTTGGGAAAGATCATCAGGCGCGTGTGCAGGGGGTGGGTGTTGATTTGTGGGATCATTACCAGGTATATTAATTGTTTTTCTCCCATCAGAAGTAATCACAAGAAAATCCAATTTTATTAAAGATGATTGAGGTGTTTTAGTAACTGATAATGAATTTCATTTGATCCTGCTCAGGTATCGTGGGCTTGACATAGACAGGGCCGTACCATGACCAAAATCCATGGGGGGCACTAAATTTTATAAATAATTTTTAACATACTATACAGATTAAACATTTCTATGCTATTACTGGAGATATATATATTAAAAAAAAGGACAAGATTCTCGGGGGGGGGGGGGGCAGCTGCCCCCCTGCCCCCCCCGGAGGGTACGGCCCTGATAGAGCACCCTGCAACTCGATAAAATAAAGTGTTTGACATCCAACAGCTGAATTTTAATTCATCAGTGTGCACTTGTGATGTTTTTAAACAAAACAAATATTATTTTCTTTAATTAATCAGTACACAGTGATTAGGAACTACTATTTATTGTTTTAGAATTGTTTAACTATCTGTGAAATTTTCACAACGAATCGCGACATGATAAAATACTCCTTGTGCTAGGTCACTAAAGTGGAACTACAACAGTTACTACATGTGTGGACAACAATAACTCACTTGAGGATAGGTTATGCCAGACTGTACCTCAATGCGTTTCCTCACACAGGCAATCTGGAACAGTCTCGAATATATAAAAGATAACAAACAAATGGCAATGATTTTTGTTTCTCTGTATTCTTGTTCAGTTAGTTCAATGAACAATGAGTAAATACATACATTTTAATTTCAGCTTTTCAGTTGTACTGAAAACAAAAAACAAAACACTCACCCACTCCCGTGCCCAACTCCCCCCCCCCCCACACCCCCCCAAAAAAGAGGTAAAATACGAGAGAAAAAATATATATAAAAAAATTAAAAAAATCATCTGCCCACACCTACCCCCCCCCCCCCAAAAAAAAAAAACACCTGTCAAATTATTCATCGATCATACACATAAACATTTACATAAAGGATTGATAATCATGTGTCAATACCGTTTTTAAACACCAAACGTCCGCTTTCCATTAATGCGAGTTTATCACTATAGTCCTTTTTTCTGAAATGCGTTTCCTCACACAGGCAATCAGCACGTGGCAACAAAGTAGGGTCTCCCCGAGTACTCGAGTACGGGTCGAGTCTAGCAACACTCGAGTCCGTTCACAGGACTCGTGTACCCATATAAGGTGGAATACAATGATCAACTATAATACAATGGACAGTAAGACAATATTTTCAGCAGTAGATCATCAACGATATAAGTTACACAATCATTGTATGATCATGTGCTACTTTCTCTTTTTAAACTGGCCGTCCGTAACATTACTGAACGTATCAACCAGTTTCTAAATGCAATACAATGGCATGATTTGGAATTCATGTTCAGCACTGGAATTACGATGCATAATGGTATTTTACTTAATTCCTTAATCACATCATCATCTAGTGTAAGTGATGAGTACTCGGTTCGGGTCGAGTTTGACCCTCGAGTGCTCGAGTCCAATATTTTGGACTCGTGGAGGCCCTAAAACAAAGGTGATAAATGAGTGTTTTCTAGGCGCGGTGACAGCACAGTGCGAAGTTTCACTAGTGGCTTAACCTGACAGAATCTAGTTTTTAAACACTACAGCATATTTTTTCACAGTTATAGCCGTTTTCAATAATTGAAATCAGAGTAACCTTACTTATATTTCATTGTTTAAAATATCCGTTTTCCTACAACCGAAGTGTTTATGATCATCTTGGTTTTTGTAATGCCACAAAAAAACATGTTTTAATAATTCTAAAAACGCATATGCGTTTGAGAAAGTAACGGTTGTGGAGACGAGCTCTGGTCTATTTTTAAGACGGGATTTCCCCATTTCAACGTCACAAGACTCTTGTTTCACTCTGTTGCATCCTTATTCAGACGTGTTACAGGTCTGTAGGTTAACCAAACTTAGTGTCTTGTTTCCATGGGTTCCAACTTGGGTACTTGACTTTAAGAGAACTTTGACTATGGGTCTGTGACTTTAAGAGAACTTGACTATGGGTCTGTGACTTTAAGAGAACTTTGACTATGGGTACTTGACTTTAAGAGAACTTTGACTATGGGTCTGTGACTTTAAGAGAACTTTGACTATGGGTCTGTGACTTTAAGAGAACTTTGACTATGGGTCTGTGACTTTAAGAGAACTTTGACTATGGGTCTGTGACTTTAAGAGACCTTTGACTATGGGTATGTGACTTTAAGAGAACTTTGACTATGATAAATTTAAAACAGTAATCTGCTTGCAAAAATCATAGATATATAGAAATGCACATTTCCATATGAGGAACTGTACATGATAAACTATGTGCAAAACTGCATTAATGGCAAACAGACCTCAAACCAGTCCTGTATTCACACACATACACACGCACCCATGCACACACACAAAAAACCAACAAAAACAACAACAGTTACTTTACAAGGGATTGGTACATGTATATCTAGCATATACACAAACAGTCATCTTTCAAGAACAATAATAATACATTCCTCTTCAATTTCATTGAAATCAGTAAGGACAGACTGCACCACTCAGCTAACGCTGGTATGAATAATTCACAAAACACAGAGTTTTCAGTCCTTTTGGTCCGAATATACAAAGCCTGATTATGTCTTACATGCATATAACAACGTACATTCACAATGCTTAAACACAGGTGTTTCAGAAAATCTGGCTTCATAAATTCAACCCTTTCTTTTAAACAAAAATGTTCAGTACTCAAGTCTATTTGATTTCACGGTGCTGTAGTGTGGTCCCCCATGCTTTTTAGTGTCGTGTGGCTTCAGTTCTCAATAGATTTACCATACTGTGTTGCTTCCACCCTGCTATTTCGCTTTCACAGTTCTGTTTGGCTTTCACAGTTCTGTTTGGCTTTCACAGTAACTCTAATTTGGTTTTCACTATGCCACATGGGTCACAATACCTTTGATGCAGTATGCGATTGCCATGACACTAATGGTGTTGTCATACCATATACTTTGAAGTCTTGGCGTTGCTATATATTTTATGGTGCTTTTTGTAACACATGATCTGAGGGTTTTTTTTACACAATGCCATATGCTTTTTTGTTATTTTTTTTACAAAACTACTGGAACAGTAACAGTTGTTTCACAAAGCTTTTTTCAACCAAAACACACACACAGTGTGGCACTGGGTGATGTTTTCCAGTTCTATTTCAAGCAGTTATTTTAACAAAAACAAAAACCCACATGGTTTTACATACTGCCAAACATTTCTAGTTCTATTTCAACCAGTAACATTTTTGCAATGTTAAATAATTTTAACAAAAACACATGGTTTTACATACTGCCAAATAATTCTAGCATCTAGTAACATTTTTTTTTTTTTCAAAATGTTTTTCTTTAACCAGAAACACTTCCAAAATGATTTTCAATGGGTTTTTTTAAAACAAGTATCATGTTTTTTCCCCAGTCTTTCTCATTTAACCAATAACACTGTTTCTGTTTTGTTCGGTGCTGTTAAAGGTTATTTTGACAGTGCTATTTTAACCAATAACACACGGTTTTCACACAGCGCGATTATTGATTATTATACTCGTTTTATTCTTTTTGAGTGACCGATGATTTCCAGTTCGGTTTTACCACCTGACTTCTCACAGTGCCATCTTCCTTCCCTCAATGCTGATGGCCACGGCTCTCTGCACTTTGTTGTTTTTCTTCTTCTCTTTGAAGGCCAGCGCATGCTTCTCGTATCTCGTCTTCTCCTTCTTTCCTCCACCCTGAAATAAAAAGGAAAGGAATGTTTTATTTAACGATGCACTCAACACATTTTATTTATGGTTATATGGCATCAGACATATGGTTAAGGACCACAGAGATATTGAGAGAGGAAACCCGCTGTCGCCACTTCATGGGCTACTCTTTTCGATTAGCAGCAAGGGATCTTTTATATGCATCATCCCATAGACATAATAGCACATACCACGTCCATTGATGTACCAATCGTGGTGCACTGGGTGGAGAAATAGACCAATGGGCCCACTGATGGGACTCGATCCCACACCGACTGCACATCAAGCGAGCACTTTACTACTGGGCTACGTCTCGCCCCTACGGTTATATGATGTCAACTGTCTAACATATGGTTATTTAGTCAAAAAAACAGGACTGAAAAGTTTAAAAGTTAGTTTGTTTTGTTTAATGACACCACTAGAGCACACTAATTAATCATTGGCTATTGGATGTTAAACATTTGTTAATTCTGAGTCGTAGTCATCAGAGGTGACCCACTGAATTTTTTCATTAGCAGCACGGGATCTTTTATATGCACCATCCCACAGACACAAGTATGGTGCACTGGCTAGAACATTAAAAAGCCAAATGGGCTCACCGACGGGAAACGATCCTAGACCGTCCGCGCATCAGGCCAGTGATAAGGAGTCCATTTGAGGAGATCAATCCATCCAATTCATTGTATATCTGGTTAGGACTCTACCACTGCAGGGTTTCTACCAGAGGGTAAAACAGATATGGCGACATACCAAAATTTATTTGCAGATTTTAAGAAATTAATTACTCTTATTATTACTGTATGATTTTCTTAAAGGGACATTCCTGAGTTTGCTGCACTTTTTAAGATATTATCGACTAACAGACTTTTTAACGATTGTAATTACATATCAAATATATTTTTCTGCATACAATATTAGCGCAACAAACTCAGGAATGTCCCTTTAACCCATACCCTAAACTTAAACATTTTCTTTCTACGGGAAGGTCCCCCAAAACCCCTGTTGACTGTATTCTGTGTTTGCATTCAATTCCATAGCACCATACCACCAAGTTTTATTACCCACCTGGTTGACGTCTGGGTGTGTCGCATAAATTCCGTATGAACCTGGTGGTGTATAATAAGTTGTGTGCTTTTCCATGTCTCATTGAGTAATGTCGGAAGTAATTGCCAGGGTAAAAAATTAAAAAACTACTCTCGTTTTCACCAGATAAAATTTTGACTACACTCATGAACTTCCCAAGGTAGTTCCCCTCATTTTTGTTTTGTTACTTGTTTCATAAATATGACATCTAGGGAAAACAAGTGTAGTGTTCTATATATATATCTCCTGCACTGAAATGTAAGGACCGACTGTGTCTTTCATTAATGAAGTTTGTTTTGTTACTCGTTTCATAAATATGACATCTAGGGAAAACAAGTGTAGTGTTCTATATATATATATCTCCTGCACTGAAATGTAAGGACCGACGGTGTCTTTCATTAATGAAGTTTGTTTTGTTACTCGTTTCATAAATATGACATCTAGGGAAAACAAGTGTAGTGTTCTATATATATATCTCCTGCACTGAAATGTAAGGACCGACTGTGTCTTTCATTAATAAAGTTTGTTTTGTTTAACGACACCACAAGAGCACATTCATTAATTAATCATTTGGTATATCTGACTCTTAGTCATCAGAGGAAACCCGCTACATTTTTCTTAATGCAGCAAGCAATATGTTATATGCACTTTTCCACAGACAGGAAAGCACATACCACAGCCTTTGACCAGTTGTGGTGCACTAGTTGGAAGGAGAGAAAAAACACAATCAGTTGAATGGATCCACTGAGGTGATTCGATCCAGCAACGCAAGCGAAACACTCAACTGACTGAGCTAAATCCCGCCCCCTTCATTAATGACTACAGCTGTGCTAACGAACCTTTCTCTCGACGTACTCCATGCTGGATTTGGGTCTCACGACGTAGTCTCTGTTTGACGGGGCCGGGACCCGCGCTCTGTACACCCACCCAGGGTCACCGGGTCTCAGAGCCCTGAAACAGATGAAAGGAAGGTTTTACAATGCAACACAAGATAAATGAGTCTTGAGCATTAACAAAACGTCTGTTTTGTTAAACACCACCACAATGACTTACTAATCATCGGCTATTGGATGTCAAACATTTGGTAATTTGACATATAGTCTTAGAGAAAAAACCTGCTACATTTTTCCATTAGTAGCAATGGATCATTTATATGCCATACCATAGACAGGATAGCACATAACACAGCCTTCGATATACCAGTCGTGGTGCACAGGCTGGAACGAGAAATAGCACAATGGGCCCACGGACAGGGATCGATCTTAGATCGACCATGCATTACATCAGCAACAGGACACAATATCTCACATGAACTATCGTTCTCTTCACTCAACTTTTAATTTAAGCAAACCGCAAAGTTGTGCATCATTCATTGGTACACAATATATCAAAATTAAAGTTTGTTTCAGTAAACGACACCACTAGAGCACACTGATTTATTAATCGGCTATTTGATGTCAAACATTTATAATTTTTGATATATAGTCTTACAGAGGAAATGCTTAACATTTTTCCATTAGTAGCAAAGGATCTTTTATATGCACCATCCCAGACAGAATGGTACATACACGGCCATTGATATACCAGTCGTGGTGCACTGGTTGGAACAAGAAATAGGCCAACAAGCCCACCACTGAGAATCGATCATAGACGGACCATGCATCAGACGAGTGCTTTACCACTGGCCACGTCCCTATTATATATACGTTTCTACAGACAGGACAGCACACACCACAGCCTTTGATATACCAGGTTTGGAAGGCTAGTGGGGGCGGTAAAATATCATCAGACGAGTGCTTTACCACTGGCCACGTCCCTATTATATATACGTTTCTACAGACAGGACAGCACACACCACAGCCTTTGATATACCAGGTTTGGAAGGCTAGTGGGGGCGGTAAAATATCATCAGACGAGTGCTTTACCACTGGCCATGTCCCTATTAATTATACGTTTCTACAGACAGGACAGCACACACCACAGCCTTTGATATACCAGGTTTGGAAGGCTAGTGGGGGCGGTAAAATATCATCAGACGAGTGCTTTACCACTGGCCATGTCCCTATTAAATATACGTTTCTACAGACAGGACAGCACACACCACAGCCTTTGATATACCAGGTTTGGAAGGCTAGTGGAGCCGGTAAAATATCATCAGACGAGTGCTTTACCACTGGCCATGTCCCTATTAAATATATGTTTCTACAGACAGGACAGCACACACCACAGCCTTTGATATACCAGGTTTGGAAGGCTAGTGGGGCTAGTGGGGGCGGTAAAATATCGGTAAAATATCATCAGACGAGTGCTTTACCACTGGCCATGTCCCTATTAAATATACGTTTCTACAGACAGGACATCACACACCACAGCCTTTGATATACCAGGTTTGGAAGGCTAGTGGGGGCGGTAAAATATCAGACGAGTGCTTTACCACTGGCCATGTCACTATTAAATATACGTTTCTACAGACAGGACATCACACACCACAGCCTTTGATATACCAGGTTTGGAAGGCTAGTGGGGGCGGTAAAATATCAGACGAGTGCTTTACCACTGGCCATGTCACTATTAAATATACGTTTCTACAGACAGGACAGCACACACCACAGCCTTTGATATACCAGGTTTGGAAGGCTAGTGGGGGCGGTAAAATATCATCAGACGAGTGCTTTACCACTGGCCATGTCCCTATTAAATATACGTTTCTACAGACAGGACAGCACACACCACAGCCTTTGATATACCAGGTTTGGAAGGCTAGTGGGGGCGGTAAAA
Source organism: Gigantopelta aegis (assembly GCF_016097555.1). Taxonomy (NCBI): domain Eukaryota; kingdom Metazoa; phylum Mollusca; class Gastropoda; order Neomphalida; family Peltospiridae; genus Gigantopelta; species Gigantopelta aegis. Next base: position 28,995,516 of record NC_054699.1, on the reverse strand, counting down.
TATCATCAGACGAGTGCTTTACCACTGGCCATGTCCCTATTAAATATACGTTTCTACAGACAGGACAGCACACACCACAGCCTTTGATATACCAGGTTTGGAAGGCTAGTGGGGGCGGTAAAATATCATCACATCAGTGTACTCACTTCTGGTCTCCAGCAAGAGCCTTGTCAATGTCTCGTCTTGGTGTCTGTCCACCCTCCAAACTAAAAGTAGAAACATCAACTTTCACTTTGTATTAAACATTAAAATATCCATTAAACATAATTAATTAAAGGCCAGTACAGCACATTGATTAATTAACCATCGGATATTGGATGTCAAACATTAGGTAATTCTGACACATATTCATCAAAGACCCGATACATGCATCAATTCATTTACCTAAATTATAGCAACAAAAATGTTTGTTAAAGTTTGTCTTTTATATGCACCATCTCACAGACAACAGCACATACCATCACCTTTGATAGACCAGTCATGGTGCACTGGCTGGAACGAGAAATAGCCCAATGGACCCACCGACGGGGATCAATCCTAAACCGACCGCGCATCAATTAGTTGTAATTTCCACCAACAATCGATTACAAAATTTTATAGTTTATCATCTCATATTTTACCTATTAAAATCAATCACCGGAACATCACTAAGTATTATAACCAAATATTTTTGTATAGTATATATCAAATATCTGTCAATATATTGCGAGTTTCAGTATATATCAAATATATTGTGAGTTTAGGTATATATCAAATATCTGTCAATACATTGCGAGTTTTAGTATACCGTATATCTTCGCCTGTAAGTCGATCTCGAATATAAGTCGAGTCCCTAATTTCAAGCCCTGAAAACGTTTTTTTTTTATTGACCCGTTTATAAGTCGACCCATGAAAAACAACTTATAGATATTGAAGTATTTCTTATTTTCAGTACATGAGAACAATAATGTAAAATATTTGAAATTATTTTACAAACTTCGGTTTTCACGTTTTGTACATCGCAAACAAGTAACATAGCATCAAAACAAAATATTCCCTTAGTAGATAGTGAAAGCTGTTTGGCTGTTACCGTATGGCACTGTACAGCATGGTTTTGTGCACAGACAACAACTTTATTTATAAACACTGACAACAGATCACTACAATAAAACTGAAAGTATCAGTTAATCACATGTTTTGCCGCCATATTAATACATGTAAGGAGGATAACTCTGGAAAGTACACTGGTTTTTATGTATGTCCCTATTGCTCTAGTGAACTGCAGAGATCAGTCTAAGTTATTTTAAGGGAAAGCTCAGTAGGCTAATATTCATGAAGTTAATCACCGACAAAACATTGTTTGAACAACCATTAATGCCAGTGACCAGATTTCAAAATAAACTCAGGCAACAGGTAGTTAGTATTGTTTACATTTTTGCTATTAGTGATGACTGTTATTTTAACTAAGTGGACTATTCTCTTGGCATGTGAGTGAGATCGCATGCCTTTTTGCATAACCAAAACCGTTCTAATGCCCCCCCAAAAAAGGTTATAAAAAATTAATTTGTCAAATTAACATATTTGAGTATAAATACAGGGCATACTTCAACAATAAAACTTGTAAAATAATCCCCAAAACGGTAATATTTTTGGGTGAAATTTTTTTACCCTCTTATAAGTCGACCCCCCAAGTTATAAAATAATTTTTGGGTGAAAAAATTTGACTTATAGGCGAAGATATACGGTATATCAAATATCTGTCAATATATTGCGAGTTTCAGTATATATCAAATATCTGTCAATATATTGTGAGTTTCAGTATACATGTATATCAAATATCTGTCAATATATTGCAAGTTTTAGTATATATCAAATATCTGTCAATATATTGAGAGTTTTTGTATATATATCAAATATCTGTCAATATACTGCTAATTTTAGTATATATCAAATATCTGTCTATATATTGCTAGTTTCAGTTGACTTGTCTGGTAGGATAAGCTGTTATAGGTAGTACAAACCAAATAACATCCGGCTGGGTCAAAGTTCGAGGTGCACCCAACTTTTGATAGAGCAGTTAATACCACAAGTCCTGTCATTGGTGATCAATGCGTGTTTGTTGTAAAAAAAATAATTAAGTTTCATCTGGGCAAAAAATGTATGCAGTTTTATTTCATCTAGTACTACTGTGTCAAGTAGCCTTGTGCTTAGAACATGTATAGGGGACCTGTACTACTGTGTCAAGTAGCCTTGTGCTTAGAACATGTATAGGGGACCTGTACTACTGTGTCAAGTAGCCTTGTGCTTAGAACATGTATAGGGGACCTGTACTACTGTGTCAAGTAGCCTTGTGCTTAGAACATGTATAGGGGACCTGTACTACTGTGTCAAGTAGCCTTGTGCTTCAAACATGTATAGGGGACCCGCAAAAAATGTAGAAAGTTCATATATGAATCAGTAAGTATTATTTTCGTGGGTTTTTATAATTATTATGATATTTTATATATTCGCATTTACTTACTGGCATTTGTGGCCAGCTGTCCAGGATTTATGTCTATTATTCCCAATAACTGTGGTTTTCTGGCCAGAATATGTTTTTTAAAATGAACTACAATTCATATCCCAATATTTGGTGATTTTCGTTGTTCGTAAAACGATCAAATTTATTATCAAATTAGCTGTCACAATCAGCTATCGATCCCTGAAAAGGACTGCGACATGTCGCCATTGTTGTCAAGCAAAAATACTTGCTAAAAACCACTTTTTCAACTCAAAATTACAAGTTATTTTCCTTAGAAAAACACCAACTAAAGATACAGGAAGCTCGACTGACTTCTGTTTCCTGTTATGCAAGTCTTTCCGGTGAGTGTCGTGTGCAAAACGATGGGAAATATGAATTGGGGAATGCACTGTATACAGTGTACAGTATGCTGACTGGTATGACGTCGGGCAAAATATCTTGCATGCAGTAGTCAGAAGGTTAAGGGTGAGGGGTGGTAGTATTTATATCCATGGTGTAATGTCGATTGATACACTGCAGGTAGGAGTTTTAGCCACATACATAGTGGGAACCCTGGCACACAAGTAGATTTAGAGATATAGAAGTCTGCTGGACTAGAGAAACACTGTCTCCCAGCCCTAGCTATACAAGACAGACCCATTCCATGATGTCAGCCCATACGGAATAAATCTGCCTTGTATAGGCTATGACATCATTGCATTTAACATGGGAAGTCTTATGTTGTTGGTAATATATGTTACATGAATGTGAGTTGGTTAGTTTTAGATTAATATTTTGTTATTAAAACCTTCATTATAAAAGCTATCTTGTTCATGTTTAGTGTTAAATTATATTTAAAACATGAAACAAACACAGCAAATACATCCTGGGTTGAAATTTCCACCACCTCATGTGTACTTTTTCTATCCCACATGACCACATACGATGGAGTCTATTAGTCCGATATATCACAATCCTTACGTGATTCTGCGTTTCTTCGGCAGCTGTTCGTAGTCTCGCTGTTCTCTCTCCTCTTTCGACAGTAAGCTGTAGTTGGATGTCAGGTTGAAAATCGGCCGAGACCACTCGTCTGGAAGAAAGAAAATTAAAAATTATGAGTAAAATTCAGCCGTCACAATGTTCTACTCTCAATTATGCAACTTCAAATTCTTAGCTTTCAAGAAAATATTCATGGCTTCGGATTTCACGGAAATTATAAGTTTCCGACAGCGGGTCTGTAAAATCACGGAACTGAAAGTTCGTTTCCCATGATTATTATATCAAATACAACTATTCAATGGATGGAAGGAAGGAAATGTTTTATTTAACGACGCACTCAACACGATTTTATTTATGGTTATATGGCGTCAGACATATGGTTAAGGACCACACAGATATTGAGAGGAAACCTGCTGTCGCCATTTCATGGGCTACTCTTTTTCGATTAGCAGCAAGGGATCTTTTATATGCATCATACCACAGGCAGGATAGTACATACCACGGCCTTTGTTACACCAGTTGTTGAACACTGGCTGTAACGAGAAATAGCCCAATGGGTCCACCGACGGTGATCGATCCCAGACCGACCGTGCATCAAACGAATGCTTCACCACTGGGCTACATCCCGTCCCGCGACAATTCAATGGAACCTAAAAACAGTTTGTGAAGGGTTCCCATGATCACAAAGCATGGAACTGAAAAAGTGTGTGCCATAAAATTTGAAATCCTATGGCCTGACATTTCAATATTTAAGTCAGTTCAGAAGGTCCTTATAAATAGCAAGTGTTTCGAGAATAATTAACCATTCATCGTCTAAACGGTCTATTGTTTCCTTTCCTTCTTTCTTATTTACTTTTCTATCTTTCCGTCTATTCTTCCTGACAACCAGACTGGAAATAATTTTATTCTTTCGTTTCCAAGATCTTGATTTATCAAATATGTTTAAGTATTAAATGTAGCGAAAGGCTTTAATATAGACATTAGCCTGTCGGCCAATCCTAAACCACTGTATTCAGTTGCGCTAGTCATGGGAATCGGTTGGAATGTCATCACCGATCATCGGTTATAATCAGTCGACACCCACCAATCAACTTTAGATTACACATCGGTCAGAATTATCTGATCATAAAAGGATTTTAATTGTAAAGACCCTAGTTTTAACCCGTAAAAAAAAAGGAGTTTAATTAATTTACAAACCTGTAACTCTTTTGGATCAAGTTACAATAGAGTGAAAGTAGAGTCTGTGATGTTAAAACAGGAAATATCCTTAAAAATAGATTAGAACTCGAATCAATAAACCACTACTTCTCAGACGTATGTGGGTTTTTTTTAAATATGCATTTGCATTGTTTGGTATTAGAAATACTAGGATGACCAGAAACATTTAGGTTCTGCAGAAATGGATAACCTAAAGAATAAAATATAAGTAATGTTTGATTTAAGTGATCATAAATGGCTCTAATTTTTTTTTAATAATAATGATTTTATTTCATTGTAAGAAATAATGTGCTATTTCCAATTAATAAAAAAAAATTGTTTTGTTTAATGACAGCACTAGACCACATTGATTTATTAATCATCGGCTACTGGATGTCAAACATTTGGTAATTTGACATATAGTCTATTGGTAGCAAGGGATCTTTTATATGCACCATCCCAGGCAGGATAGCACATACCATGGCCTTTGATATACCAGTCGTGGTGCACTGACTGGAACGAGAAATAGCCCAATGGGCCCACCGACTGGGATCGAACCTAGACTGATCTCGCATCAAGCAAGCACTTTACCACTGGACTACGTCCCGCTCCAATATTTTCAGTTAGTTACACCCTGAGTTACCACCAGAAAATAGTGTAGTGTTGTAAAACAGCGGCCGCTGTAATACATGAATAAAACCTCCGACTCACTGATCAATTTCCCGGCCTTTTCCTTGTTCTCACGAGTCTCCTTCGGGTGTTTGTACAGATACATGACGGCTTTCCCAATCCCACTGTTACGCAGGTTGTCGGCATTGATCGCTCCTGGTGGAAACTGAAACCAAACATGTGAATAAGACAAATATGAGAGTACAGCTAAAGCAATACATATCTCCAACCACACTCAACAAAATTTCAACTCAATGTCTCAAGGAATTGTGAAAAACATATTTTCAAGAGCCATAACTCCAGTCACAAATGAGTAAATCGCCATGAAAGTCTAACTTGATCTATAACAGGACACGATAAAGCTATGGACAAAATTTCATCCCAATATCTTGAGGCATTCCCCCCCCCCCCCCCCCCCCAAAAAAAAAAAAAAGTCTGGATTTTTAGATATTTTTTTTTATCTTGTAAGTTCAAGAGCCACAACTCTATCAATTTTTTTTAAATAGCCATGAAAGTCAAACTTGATCTGTAACCGTCCACGGAAAGTGCAATGCTAAAATACTTGCAAAGAGGATGCTTTGTTGTCTAGCAGAGCCTAAGAGAGCTTTGTGAATTAGGCCCCAGGACACCAATGCCATATATCCAATGAAAAACAACACAATGGAAATCGATTACACTGTGACATATAGTTAACCTGACAATCATGTGTCTGTGACACCTAAGTCAGCTACAAGTGCAAAGGGTTGTAAATATCTTTTAGTAAAAAAAACCAGATGTTAAAATGTACTTAACACCTGGTTTTGAGGATATGTAAGAAATAGAATAATACATTCGTGTCTGTTAGATACCATTTATCTTACAACTCGTTGTTTAAAAACGTATTGAACAACCTGTGAGATAAATGGTATCTAACAGCCACTCAAGTATTATTCTCTATTTAATCAATCATCAGAACATCACTAAGTATTATAACCAAATATTTGGTCAATAATATCTGTAAATATATTGCTAGTTTTAGCATATATCAAATATCTGTCAATATATTGCTAGTTTTAGTATAGATCAAATATCTGTCAATATATTGGTAGTTTTAGTATATATCAAATATCTGTCAATATATTGACAGTTTCAGTTGACTTGTCTGATAGGTGCACCCAAATTTTGATAGAGCAGTTAACACCACACGTCCTGTCATTGGTGATCAATGAGTGTGTTTGTTGTAAAGAAAAAAAACAATTAAGTTTCATCTGGGCCAAAAATGTATGCAACTGTATTTCATCTAGTATTTCTGGGTCAAGTAGCCTTGTGCATGAAACATGTATGGGGTACCTGTAATTTTTTTTTATTCAAATAGGGTAGTCATAGACACTACCTGTTATCTGTGAAATGAGCAGCTTAACCCCTAAGTTTTTCTGATTCACTTTATGGGTGAGAGGTGGTAGTATTTATATCCGTGGTGTAATGTCGATTGATACACTGTAGGTAGGAGTTTTAGCCACATACATGTAACACAGTATGCTACTATTGTTGTCTGGGATTTCATTTGATGGTATACACCCTATAACAATTTACTTATTCTACACCCAAAAGCCCTTGTCCTGGAAGAGTGAAAAAACATCGAATCAGAGCCCTGTTTAAAGTTTATTTGTCTACAGGACACGATAAAGCTATGGAAAAAATTTCATCCCAATATCTTGAGGCATTTCCCCCCCCCCCCCCCCAAAAAAAAAGTCTGGATTTTTAGATATCTTGTAACTTCAAGAGCCACAACTCTATCAAAAAATTATAAATAGCCATGAAAGTCAAACTTGATCTGTAACCGTCCACGGAAAGTAATACTGACAGACAGATTGACAGATTGACAGACAGACAGACAGACAGATGGTTGGAGATGAAACCTATACATGTAATCCCCACCGGTTTTACTGGTAGGTGACTAAAAATATCAGAGAACAAAAATTCTGACTGAGAGTATGTCATCATCTTTTCACCAGCCTCGGTGGTGTTGTGGTTATGCCATCGGACATAAGGCTGGTTGATACATGGTTCGCAGCCTGATACCTGTTTCCACCCGGAGCGGGTTTTAACACCTCAGTGGGTAGGTGTAAGATCACAACACCCTCTTCTCTCTCACTAACCATTAACAACTAAACCACTGTCCAGGAAAGCATGCTTGAACTTCAATTGAATATAAGCATGAAAATAATTTGAAATGAAACTGAAAATCACCTTTTCAAACCTTTACAGTTCGTTTTGGACCATTTTATTTGGTGCACAGGAACTTTATCTTTATATCTACAAGTAATGCATTATCTATTACTGGGGTACCGGTATGTCTGTTTTTGAAGAAAAGAAACCCCCCCCCCCCCCCCCCCCCAAATATTAAACCCCACCCCAAAAAACCCCATCATTTGTGCAGGTTAAATATTCAAACAACTTATTGAAGTAATGATACCAGTGCCACGAATCCTGACACTTGTTTTCAAGGGATAATAAACTTTCTTTTAAAAAATATTTAAAATCTTACGTCTCCGAGGACGTGAAGTAAAGTTTTCCGAATGGAATAATGTGACAAACTTCTGTCAGGTAGAGGAGCCAGCCATTCCTGGAAGAGTGAAAATCTCATATTATATAACAATTGTTTGGGTTGGGTGTTTTTTGGTGAATTTATTAATGTATAACAGACACAAATTGTAAAACATCGTGTAGTGTAGCAAATTGATTTTATACTAAAATTTGTGACTGTTACACATCAATAAATTCGCAAAAAATTACAATTTGTTTTTATATTATTACAAACAACATTTCTATTTAGTTAAAAAATATACAAAACTCAGTTTCTAAAGTCCTTTCCATCACCTGTTTCACGTAATGACATCCCATTTGACGTACACGTGTATTGACGTCACCTTCTGAGGTTTATCGAAGGATAACATTCAATTATTCAGTGATGTCATCCAATCAGAATATTGTAAATTGTATAACAGCAGTAAGATTGTAATTTTAAACCTTTAACAAATGCAAGGCATAAATTAAAGACTAACACATCCACAATAACACACACACACACACACAAATTATGCGGAATTAAATTTCTAACTTACGATAAACTGATTTGGTGTTTCTAATTTATAAGTGCACCAATGATATTTATTTTAAAGCATGTCAATTTATTAATTTTTAAAATTATTTAAATTTGGGTTTTTTATATCAATTAAAATTTTCTATTTCACAAAAGGAATATGTGATGTAAAATTAACCATTACTGTTCTTCAATTTCAAAAACAGCAGCATGTCTCCACTTTGAGCAAAACATAGCAGAATGTTTCTATTATAATTAAACAATAGTGGAATGTCATCAACACAAATTGAATGACTCCTTTTGAGACATTTGGCAAGGCATGGTTGACTAAACACTTTTGGAGCATTTTCACCATTTTTAGGGTGCTTTTCTTTCATTAAAGACAAACAATTAATTGAAATAAAGGTAAATGTAACTAATGTAACCTTTAGTAAATGAATGGCAAAATATGGCATATTTTATAATACATTTTCTGAAAGTTTTATAAAAGACAATTTTATAATTAATTATTTTAAAAGGCTTGTTTAATCTCAGGGCAACCATGGCGCTGATTAAGGCAAGATGGTGCTAGACTATTGAGACATGGTGCTGCACCATGCTGAAAAAAGCTAGGGAAACACAAAAATATGAAAGAAAGAGGAAATAAAAGCTTACAGTAATAGCACTTAGAATTCCCGAATCGAGGAAGATCATGTGAAGATCTGACCTAAAAGAACAAAACAAAATGTCCGCATTACCAATTAGGTGTTTAAGACTGTGTGCAGGGGTTGAAATTTAATTTTTTTACCATTATCCCAAAGGAATAGTGAATTTCAAACACTATTTCGTCTAAAAATGTACTATCCCTTCAATTATTAATGTACCACTAGTTTTCCTGACTGTGCTACGTCGCCCTGTACAATATTGTGTAATGAAACAATTGTTTATATACCAGTCTATGCATTACTGCATACTAGCTGGAATTACAAATGAACTCACTCCAAACATTAGTATTGATCAAAAACACGTTTATTTTGTACTGGTAAGTGCATGAGATAGGTCTTAATAGCGCGAGGATTTGTTCTGCAGAAAAATGTAGCTGAAGAAAAAGCATAAGCGGAATAGTCGTAGACGATTTTCGGTATTCTGTGCTTTATTTTCACTTTCATGACGGAATATTGGAAGAATTGTTTTACTATTCCGTTTCGAAATTTACTATTTGCGGAATAGTGTAAAATTCGACCCCTGGTGTGTTGTTTTTTCAATACTAAAATTAAAATAAAAACAGTGCCATTCACACAAAACATTTCCATGCTTTTTTGTTTCACTGAAACGATCATTTTCAGAACCGAAATTTCATTTCCCATGATTATCATATCGAGTATGACTATTCAGCGGAACCTAAAAACAATTACTGATGGGTTCCCATGATCACAAGGCACAGAATCGAAAAAGTGTTTCCCATGAAATTTTAAATCCTATGACCTGTCAAACCCAGATGAACATAAAAAAAAGAGTTATGTTTGTTTTGTGTAACAATACCACTAGAGCACAATGATTTATTCATTGTCGGCTATTAGATGTCAAACATTTGGTAATTTTGACGTAGTCTTAGAGATGAAACCTGCTACATTTTTCTATTAGTAGCAAGGGATTTTTTATTTCTCCCATCTCTAGTTATGCAAGACAGACCCATTCCATGATGTCAGCCCATGCGGAATAAATCTGTCTTGTATAGGCTATAGCGTCATTGCATTAACATTGGGGAGTATTACGTCCTTGGTAATATACGACATCATATTACTGAGAGTTGGGTTAGTTTTAGATCAATATTTTGTTATTAAAACCTTCATTATAAAAGCTATCTTGTTAATTTGTAGTGTTAAATTATATTTAACACATGAAACAGATGCAGCAAATATGATAGTATACTTTATTTATAATAAAATGGTCAAACAAAGAAGTTACTGTTTCAGCCATCTTTGTTTGTTCATGTAAAATAATGATTTATTAATCGAATGGATGGGAGAAAACAACTCCATCATATGTGGTCATGTGGGATTAAAAAAAAGTACACCCTCGGTGGTTGAAATTTCGACCCAGGCACTCGGCAAGCCTCGTCCAGGGTATAAATTTCCACCACCCCGGGTGTACTTTTTATATCCCATATGACAACATATGATGGGAGTCTATTAATGCACTATCCCACAAACAGTAATAAAAAAATGTTTGGACCACTACAGCACACTGGTTAATTAACCATTTCGTATTGAATATCAAACATTTGGTAGTTTTTGACTCGGGGTCTTTAGAGAACACCCACTAAATTTTTCCAGTAGTAGCATGGGATCTTTTATATGCACCATCCCACAAACCACAGCCTTTGATACACCAGTTGTGATGCACTAGCAACTGGCCTCGGTGGCGTCGTGGTTAGGCCATCGCTCAACAGACTGGTAGGTACTGGGTTCGGATCCCAGTCGAGGCATGGGATTTTTAATCCAGATACCGACTCCAAACCCTGAGTGAGTGCTCCGCAAGGCTCAATGGGTCGGTGTAAACCACTTGCACCGACCAGTGATCCATAACTGGTTCAACAAAGGCCATGATTTGTGCTATCCTGCCTGTGGGAAGTGCAAATAAAAGATCCCTTGCTGCTAATCAGAAAGAGTAGCCCATGAAGTGGCGACAGCGGGTTTCCTCTCAAAATCTGTGTGGTCCTTAACCATATAACCGTAAATAAAATGTGTTGAGTGCACCGTTAAATAAAACATTTCTTTCTTTCTTTAATGCACTAGCTGCAACAAGAAATAGCCCAATGGACCCACCGATGGATGCCAAATTGAAACTTGCCTTGTTACGGATGTACTCATGGGATGTCTTTAAACTGTTATGTCCAATTAATTTTGGTGAAATAAAATGACTCTTTGCGGGTTTCAATGGCAAAATATTTTGACAGTCAACAACTCATATTTGGGTCATGCCTACAGAGAATCACTGGCCAGGCGGTCGAGTACAATTTAAATTGTACTTGTTCCCAGCGATTTCATCTCGCCTGTGATGAGGGTGGGGGTGGGGTTGATGAGCGTTAGTTTCTTTCCATGAATGAATATAATAGCAATTTAATTACATCCTCATATCATTAATCTGTACACCTAGGGCCATGGAGTTAGAAGGGAAATAACTCTACATTGTCCTCAGCTGTACTTGATCATGAATCCAGCCTCAGTGGCGTAGTGGTTAAGCCATCGGACATAAGGCTGGTAGGTACAGGGTTCACAGCCCGGTACCAGCTCCCACCCACAGCAAATTTTAATGACTCAATGGGTAGGCGTAAGACCTATACACCCTCTTCTCTCTCACTAACCACCAACCAACTAACAACTAACCTACTGTGCTGGACAGACAGCCCAGATAGCTCACGTGTGTGCCCATGTCAGTGTGCTTGAACCTTAATTGGATACAAGCACAAAAATAAGTTGAAATGAAATGATCATAAAACGCTGCACTTACATGCAATTGGTTAAATGGTTCAGGAAAGCAATTGGTGGTTATCTTGATTCATTAGAACATTAATTCTTGTAATCATTAACACACCCACACCACACTACACCACACCACTCATACAATGCACACAGACCACCCACGCCACACCACCCATGCACATATAACACATACAATGCACACAGACTACCTGCGCACACACAGACACACACTTACTTGTTTAACTGAGCTGTGATGAACGGAAGGAATTTCATCTTTTTCGTGGCAGCCTTGTGTGTTCGGTTCAATTCACGGTCGTCCTGAAACATGAAAAGGAACCCCACAACTTTTAAGCAAATTTTTAATTGCAAAACTTGGGAGTCGTAGAAAAAAAGAAAAACAAAAGAGTCGTAATTTTGAAATTCTATTTCTGTTTACTGCTTCACTTTTAAAAAAAACCCAAGTCAGACCATCCATAAAATTTGCCACTAGCCAAATAATCTGAAATATTTTACATGGTTTTTAATGATTTTAATGATTAGAATCAGAACAGTTCAAATTTGGATTGATGTAAGAAGCTGCCACCTGCCAGCAAACAGATGTACACATTTGGCAGTATTCTGTGCGGGGGCGGGCAGGGCGTGGCCCAGTCGTAAAGCGTTCACTTGATGTGTGATGGGATCGATCCCCGTTGGTGGGCTTAATGGGCTATTTCTTGCTCCAGCCAGTGCACCACGACTGGTTTTTCAAAGGCCATGGTATGTGTTATCCTGTCTGTAGGATGATGTATATAAAAGATCCTTTGCTACTAATGGAGGCCGGTACTTGTGCCCAGGACAGGTGTGCGCTACAACAGCTTGCTCTGAATGTGCATGTTAAACATTTTTCCAAGTTCCTCTCTAAGACTATATGTCAAAATTACCACGTTTGACATCCAATAGCTGATGATTAATAAATCAATGTGCTCTAGTGGTGTCGTTAAACAAAACAAAATAAACTGGTAGTCTGTGCCGACAGCATGCAAAGCATTATTTTAATCCTGCAACCACTGTTTCTATTGGCCGATTATGATGACCGATTAAAGCAAAGTCATAAACGTACACCGACAGATTACGACTTTTGAAGTCACTCAATTGACATCACACACATACATGTACATGACACTGTAGGTACCTTACAAAATTGCTCATTTGACTCCTAGGTCAGCGTACAGTGTAGCTCAAATATAGGGACCCCTGAAGGAAAATTGTTGTTTGCAACCCCTGGAACTGCCAAAAATTGCATTCGATGCTAACAAATCTAAACTGGTTATAATTTATAATATAAGGGACACATCGTACACTTGAAACTGTGAAAACATGCAAATGAACCGTGTGTGGTCAACAGTATTGAACATGTTTTAGTTTTTTTTAGACGAAATGGAAAAGCGCATTTAGGCGTTTCCGCGTAGCACTCACATCCCTGCAAATAACAAAAATAATGGCTTTTCCTCATAATTTTTATGGACTGCAGGATAAAAAATGTAGAAAACTTCATGTTTTCTCATCCATGTTTTCCCTTTATGAATACTTATACTGACCTCAACAAAAGGCATATTCCCCCTAATAATAAGTAGTAGGCCCTATCTTAGCAAGCCTCTCGGAATTTCCAATTATTACTGTCACACGGTAAAGCCGATATTCTATGTCATCTACTAGTTATTCTCTCTCTCTATATATATATACGAACCTCGGCGGACTGCTTCATCTTCTGGATGAGGTCCGCAATAAGGTCATCGTTGTCATTGATCATGTCACAGTCTTTACGCTTGCGTCTCCGCGACTGATTCTCCTCCTTACGACGCATCAACATCACCTCAAAGTCAGACACAAAATCACTGAAAGTATAATATATCAATAAGATCACCTCAAAGTCAGACATGAAATCCCTGAAAATATAACATATAAATATAACATCATCTCAAAGTCAGACACGAAATCCCTGAAAATATAACTGATAAATAACATCATCTCAGTCAAGACATGAAATCCCTGAAAATATAACACAGATAAATAATATCACCTGAAAGTCAGACACGAAATCCCTGAAAATATAACACATAAATATAACATCATCTCAAAGTCAGATACGAAATCCCTGAAAATATAACACATAAATATAACATCATCTCAAAGTCGGACACGAAAAAATCCTTGAAAATGTTACATAGAAAACATTGACTCAAAATTCAAGATAAACATCTCTGAAAATAACAGATACCGTGGTGTTCATTATCTCAGGACTTAAACATAAGAATTAATTTTGAGCCCTGTTCTCTTTAAAAGTAGGAGGCTGAGAGACTGTATGCAGCTTTATCTACAGAGATCTGTACAGCAATATAAGCATGAAAAGTACGTAGCAACAGCAACAGTTGCTGAAAATCACTGAAAATCAATGCCAATAATTCCCAACATTTATACTCTTCAAAAAAAAGAAACATGACATGGTAAAAATAATGCTATCGGATTATTTTAAAGAATCAAAGACATCGTAAAGACAATTAAGTAAGTGAGCGAATGGTGATGCAAAAACATTATAAAACATGTTCGATTTGCATAAACGTAGCCATAGTTTGTACTGAAATGAAAAAAGCGCAATCCTGAGAGAAGCATGTGCATCATGAAGTTCTGTAACTTTGCATGCCGAACCCTCCGTTGGTGGGGTATAAAAGGCCACATCAGCAGTGATTCAAACAGACCGCGTAACAACACTGTAGGTAATGCAATAATGCCAAGGTTGAAGTCAGCTCAAAACAATAATGGCATTGAGAGACTGGAAGCAGGGTCAACTCAACACGCTGTGGCAAGGCACTTTGGCGTCTCCAGACAGACCATCTCTGCTTTATGGGCACGGTACAACACCACTCAAAGTGTTAATGACAGGCCAAGGTCAGTCCCAGTGTAACCACCACTGCCTCAAGATCGATACATTCAGGTGAGTCATCTTCGAAATCGAACCACAATAGCAACAACCACATCGACACAAATCCCTGGACTATGCAGAATTTCTGACCAGACCGTTCGTAATCGGCTGAGGGAGGCAGAAATTTTCCCCACGTCACTTAGCGGAGCGTCTACAATGGTGCCAGCAGAGGTTGAGACAGACATGTGTTAGGTAGAGGACTGTTTTGTTCTCGTTTTCTCCTGTCACATGCTGATGGACACACACGTATCTATAGACGTTGAGGGGAACGTTATACTCCAAACTGCGTGCAACAAGTCGACCGTTTTGGTGGTGGCAGTGCCATGGTGTGAGCAGGAATCCATCATGGTGGTAGGACGGCTCTTGTGCATGTGGCAGGTGCACTGACGGGCATCAGATATCGAGATGAGATCCTGCAGCATCACATCATTCTGCACATGAACATCAGCAGTGGAATGTTTCAGCATAACAATGCCAGACTACATGTTGCGCGTGTTAGTCAGGAGTTTCTGCAGCACCACAACGTCCAGACATTACCGTGGCCTGCCTGTTCACCAGATTTAAACCCAATAGAACATCTATGGGATGCACTGAATCAGCGTGTGCGCCGGAGGAATCCACCACCCCAGACACTTCCGCAACTTCTTACGGCACTGCAGCATGAGTGGCAGAGCATTACACAACATGTTGTGCAACGTTTGATTGCTTCCATGTTTCGCCATTGTCAAGCTGTCATCAGGGCTCATGGTGGTCGTAACTTATACTGACATTTTGCCCACCCCTATGTCACACATATGCCTGTGTATATGTTTCAGGTTGATTCCCAGAGATACTGTTTCGGACATGTACAGAGTAATCCCCTTCCCATGGCGTCTTGATCTTTGGTTGCTTGGTTTTTTTATTAAACTTTGAAAAATAATGTTGTTTCTTTTTTTGAAGAGTATATACATTGTATGTTTAACTGTCTGTAGTAATAAATTAATTTAACAGTGTTATACTGCATCAGTCAATGACCTGAAAAAATATCCTTAATATGACTTACTCATGCTAATTATTCCAATGCCATCACACATGGCATACTGGTGAAAAATGCTGGATAAATCCAGGGCTTTTAGATTTTTTTTTAAATCCACTAGCCATGGGATCAGTGATTTAAAACATTTACTAGCCCTACTATAATTTAAGTTATTACAATTTTACTAAGTAATAGTAATAATCAGACACCTGTATGTCACCTAAAGAAGGAGATAGAGATCAAAAACACTAACATTGGGGGTTGGGGTGGGGGTCAGGATATTCATATTTACAAAATAAGACTTAACTGCAACATTTCACAAATTGTTTTTCACTAGCCGTCGGGCATGGCAATAGTAGTTATTTACTAGCCCAACATTGAATATCACTAGCCATGGGAGTGGGTCTACAATAATCTAGAAGCCCTGATAAATCCCCGGATAGCACATCAGGCGAGAGCATTACCACTGGGCTACGTCCCGCCCTGTAATCTCCCCCCCCACAAGTTAAACGATTCTTACTCCTTGGATGATTGCCGGAGAGCGTCCTCGTTTTCATCATCCGACAGCTCGGGTGCTGCTTCTTTATTCTCTGAACTCACGTGATCCCCTCCAGCCTCCTCATCATCTGACGCTATCGCTGAAAGTAGACAGCTTGCAAATAACATCATTGTAGCTTAAAGTTAAAGTCGCAAATCCCTGTTTCAACTTGTGAAAATTGACATTAAGTCTAAATAATCTACAACTTATAAATATAATATAATTGGATGAAGTTACAATTGAGTGACGTCTGAGTCTGTGATGCTCAAATATATAACTGATACAAACAGCATTTGGACAGCAGGCTATTTTCTCGTTCTAGCCAGTGCATCACGACTAGTAAATTAAAGGCCGTGGTATGTGCTATCCTATCTGTGAGATGGTGCATATAAAATATCCCTTACTACCAATGGCAAAATGTAGCAGGTTTCCTCTCTAAGACTACATGTTAAAATCATCGGCTATCGGGTGTCAAACATTTGGTAATTCTAACATATAGTCTTAGCGAGGAAACCTGTTACAATTGTTCCATTAGTAGCAAGGGATCTTTCAAATGCACCATCACATAGACAGGATAGCACATACCATGGCCTATGATATACTAGTCGTGGTGCACTGGCCCATCGATGGGGATCGATCCTAGACCAACCATGCATCAGAGTAGCATTTGACCACTGCACTACACCCTGCCCCCTCGATACAAATAAAACAAAAAATTATGGTGTAAAAATTCTGCCAACTGTAAATTTGTATTTTGAATTATATTTACTGGGTCAACGTTTTTGTTGGTGGACTATTAGTTCCCGAGTTAGTCATTAACTACATTGCAATAATAAAAAATAAAAACCTGCTGCCTATTAAAACCAAACTGTTACAATAGTTCTGAACCGAGTGTTTGCAGGGTTGTGAAAGGGGCTGGAACAAAAAAGCATACTGAGGCCGGGGTTCAGGGGCCGCTCAAGGACCCCTGAAGGAAACTTGTTGTTTGCAACCCCTGGAACTGCCAAAATTGCATTCAGTGCTAACAAATCTAAACTGGTTATAACTTATAATATAAGGTACATATCATAAACTTGAAACCGTGAAAACATGCAAATGAACCTCGTGTGGTCAATAGAGGCACTGATTTTCCGTTTCAGATTTTCCCTTTTCCGTTTCATAATGTTACAAATTCCGGGGTTTTCCCGTTTCAGTATTAAACAAATTCTGTTTTTGTTTCACACAGACTTCAGACATTTTCGGTTTTCTTTACGATATGATCGGGAAAATAATTACAAACGATCACACTATAAGCCACTTCCCTTGTATAATTTATTTTGAACAAAGCCTGGCATACAATATGCAATTACTGCATTCCTTTGTGAGATCGGAAATATGGCAATGTCGCAAATGTTAAAAATTAATAAGCAAACATAACATAATATATCTTTCACTTTAGTAAATATTGGACAATTTTAGCTCACAATGTTCGGTTTTTCCCGTTAAATCGCCGGGAATAAGCGAAGAAAACACGACTGGTAAAACGTCTAGATACTCTACATTAAACATCTGGCATAACATACAAAGGTACTAGTGTCGTAGCATAGCACAGGCAGATGTTGGTGTCTACAGTTTCTAGTGCGAAAAATAAATTTTAATTAATCAAATGCGCTATTTAAAGTTAAATAATTTTTTGGAAAAAAATAGGGAATTCCGTTTCAGATAGGTATTTCCGCGATTCCGCGATCGCGGACAATCAGTGCCTCTAGGTCAACAGTATTGAACATCATGTTTTGGAGGTTTTTAGACGAAATGGAAAAGCGCATTTAAGCATTTCTGCGTAGTTCTCACATTCCTGTGTTTGACAGCACACATTCTTAACTACAGTTAATCTAGCTTCCATTGTTTTAGTGGATGACCTGGTTGGCCGAGTGGTTAAGGTAGCTGGTTGTCACGTGACATGCGGATCGGCGCAGTAGGTTCGAATCCTGCCAGCTGACACTTTGTGTTTTTAAACATTACCCGTACTACTGTCGCAGTAACACAGGGTCATGTTGTTTTAATAAAATGTCTTTTACATTCATTATAATTTTAACGTCATCCCATTGGTCCATCCACAACAAAGTGAGTTTGTTCATTTCTCGATGAACGTAAAAATAACGTTGTCAGGACAGGCCCGTAGCCAATGGGGAGTCAGTCGACCCCCCACCCCCCCCCCCCACCCCACACACACACACACACAAAATCCTGGCTACGGGCCTGCAGGGTACATCATACATGTATCTGATGACATCATTTTATGTTGATATTTTGTTTTATTGAGTGTTATTGTTTAGAACCCCCCCCCAAAAAAATAATTCAAAATAAAAATACAGCAGAATCTTGTTGGGTCGAATACACCACCATGCACAAACCAAAAACGAAGTCCCGACTTGTACTTATACAATGTTGACCGAATGGTTAGGTCGAACTACTCGATGGGTCGAACAATTTCTTGAGGGATTCAATTGTACGCACATTTAGTGTCGTTATTAGTAAATATATTTCAAATTTAATTACAAGGATTGTCTGTTGTTTCTTTTATGTTCATCTTGGAAATGTAGAAAAGAAATCATCCACAAAAGTTCGAGGATGATTTTTTTTTATACCTAGATAAATGTAAACGATATAACTCACAGAGTTTGAGGATGATTTATTTTTCATACCCAGATAAACGTAAACGATATAACTCACAGTTTGAGGATGATTTTATTTTCATACCCAGATGAACGTAAACGATACAACTCGCTGAGTTTGAGGATGATTTATTTTCATTTTCATACCCGCTGAGTTTGATGAACGTTCAAACAGATGAATAAACTCACAGACAGAGTTTGAGGATGATTTTTTTTTTCCATAGCCAGATGAACGTAAACGATATAACGATACTTAATAAATACCTACTACCATGGGACTGAACGTAAACGATATAACAGACCATACTTAATAAATACCTATTACTCACTGGGATAGCCAGATGAACGTAAACGATATAACAGACCATACTTAATAAATACATATTACTCACTGGGATAGCCAGATGAACGTAAACGATATAACAGACCATACTTAATAAATACATATTACTCACTGGGATAGCCAGATGAACGTAAACGATACTAACAGACCATACTTAATAAATACATATTACTACACTGGGATAGCCAGATGAACGTAAACGATATAACACTTAACCATATTACTCACTGGGATAGCCAGATGAACGTAAACGATATAACAGACCATACTTAATAAATACATATTACTCACTGGGTTTCGTTTTGTCTTTCCTTGATGGTGCTTCCACATCAGCTTCCCCAAAACCCTATTAAAAATAATAATGAAACGTTTTAATTTGTAAATAACAATTCATAATGTATCACCTTTGTAGGACTATTCAGAATCTACAGAGTGAAGTTTGTTTTGTTTAACAACACCACTAGAGCACATTAATTATTAATCATCGGCTATTGGATATCAAGTATTTGGTAATTTTGACTTTAGTCATAGAGAGGAATCCTGCTACATTTTTCGATTAGTAGCAAGGGACCTTTTATAAGCACCATCCCAGACAGGATAGCACATACCACAGCCGTACCAGTCGTGGTGCACTGGTTGGAACGAGCAATAGCCCATTGGGCCCACCGACGGGGATCGATCCCAGACTGACTGTGCACCAAGCGAGTGCTTTACCACTGGGGTACGAGCCACCCCCTAAGAATCTATGGTATCAGGACTCACCTTGCCTATGACCCAAGTTGCCATATGATTTACAAAATGTCCTACAACATTTAATATTTGACTAAGAAATTTTATTTTTCAATTAGCCACCCTTTTAACAATTTTCAAGCTGGTGGTATTTGTAATTTAGATTATTAGTGCTAAATATTTGATAATCTGTTAGGAATAACCACAATAAGAATAGAAAGGAAGGAAATGTTTTATTACTTAATTATTATATGCCATTTAAAATAAAAATTGTATAATTATATAAAACACAGTGTAAAGATCTGGGGAAAATGTACAATTGAATACAATGCAAATATCAAGGTAAGTATATTTTAACATTTTGAAGAATACAAAATTCAGGGTACCCAGACAGTTAAAAAGTTTCTTGTATAAATACCACTGGCAAAGATCGGTCACGAACATTTTGTTGGCTCCACTAACAGAGTGGTTTTGAAATTTAGTGTAGCATTTTAAATATTAAAACTGTGACATACTTCGAATTCTTCATCTTCATCACTTGAGCCAAAGATATCGGCGATCAGTTCATCTGCTACTGACCTGAAAACAGGAATGACTGAGTGAGTGAGTGAGTGAGTGAGTGAGTGACTGAATGGCTGTATAAGCCTTTATTTAATTTTAACAAAATAAAGGTAATTTTTAAGTGTTTCAGAACAAACACAATATACTTACCTAACATTATTTTTTGCAAAAGGTTAGCTTGTTTTGTTTAACAAAACCGTTAATGCACATTGATTTATTAAATCCACTACATTTCCCCATCACTCGCAAGGATATGTCCAGACTCACTTCTTGCTGCAGTCAGGCATCTAAGAATTAAAAATTGGCCTCCTCACATCTGAATTGAAAATTGGCCTCCTCACATCTGAATTGAAAATTGGCCTCCTCACATCTGAATTAAAAATTGGCCTCCTCACATCTGAATTGAAAATTGGCCTCCTCACATCTGAATTAAAAACTGGCCTCCTCACATCTGAATTGAAAATTGGCCTCCCCTAACTTGCAAAACGATTTCTGGTAGCCCATGTACATGTAAAGTTTGATACAAAAAAACCAACAACCTTACCCCCTCGCAAAACAAGACTTGCAAATGCATTGTCACATGACTTTTAGGTCTTGTTAGTCATATATATATCTTTTTTAAGTTTGTTTTTGTATAATGACACCACTAGAGCACATTGATTTATTAATCATCTGGTATTGGATGTCAAACATTTGGTAATTTTGACAGTATTAGAAAGGAAACTGCTACATTTTTCCATAATTAGTAGCAACAGATCTTTTATATATGCACAATCCCACAGACAGGATAGCATATACCATGGCCTTTGATATAGCAGTTGCGGTGCACTGGCTGGGGCAAGAAATAGCCCAATGGGCCCACTGATGGGGACTGATCCACACTGACTGTGCGCTTCACCACAGGGCTATTTCCTACCACAATATATTTTCTAAAGAACTAGAGGATAATAAACGAGTTACCAGTTAATATCAAATTTATGTCCCGGGTGAAATAATTTTTAGTTGTCATGACAAATGAAAATTATTTCACGAGGGACATAAATTTGATAATAACTGGTACCGAGTTTGTTATTCTATTTATTACCTCAGCTATTTTTTCTCTAAAAGCCTTTATTTTCGATGCACATGCACGAAGGCCAAACTGTATAGGAACGAGGTAAACCACTTTAGCACTGTTCTGAGAATTACTATAACGTTGTAATTTAATCACGTTCATAGATAATTTTAAAAAACACAAGTTCTCTTTATTCTGCTTCCAAATCTATAATGAATTGCATTAAAATGACATTTTGTTATTAATTTAACACCAAAAACAGAGACCCGTAAAGGCAAACTCTTTAAACTACATGATGTAATTTTGTGTGTTTGTCAAATCGTGATGACGTCATATTTAGTACCGACAAAGTCATTGGTTTGTAAGAGTCAAATTGTCCAATAGTATTCTTCGTTAGACCAATGCAGAATATTTCGCACTGAGAAAATATGGAAAATATTTTCCCTGTTATGAGTGACTGCTGGGGTAATAACTACCGTTAATTCTCAGAAGCCATGAAGTAAATCTGGTTAAAGATTAATTTTAAACTGCATAATATTTAAAGAGTTACTTACTCTTTGTCACTGTCATCCTCTGCACCTATAAAGAAAAGAAATATTTAACAGAACAGAACAGAACAGAACAGAACTTTATTTACTCTCAGGCCGTAAACCACAGCATATGAGGTACATAATACAATTATACATATATTTTAACAAGATGGCAAACGTATAGGTATTTCACATAAATAAATAAATAAATAAAAATAAATAAACAAATACATATATTTATATATATACATACATACATAAAATACATATCCATATAGATATTTTAGCCAGGGGACTTAAAGGTATTCATAATAAATTTACAGAAAATTTACAATTTACGAAGGACACCGGTTTTCTTGCTGTTGAAGATATTATAAAATTTATATATATTAGGTTTTGATTGACAGTATTGTGGTAAGTAAATAATTCTGGGTTCTTTAAAAAATGGGCATTTAAGTATACAATGGAACTCGTCTCCGATGTCGTCACTGTTGCAGAGGGGACATTTTCTATCATGTAGTGGTATTCGTGTCCATCTACCTGTTTCAATGGGGAGATTATGGTTTGAGAGTCTAAAACGTAATAATGGACACCAATGTTTTTTCTCAAGTGATGTTGAATATGTCTCAAATGTAACACAATATTTTAACAGTTTGTAATTTGACCCAAATGTTTAAATCTACTAAAAAAAGTCAATATTTTCTACGGCAAAAATACTGAAATGGTGAATTTGTGAATGTAAAAAGGAAAATCATCACGCTACCCTCATCCATGTGTTATTATAAAAGAGATAAACAAATTTTAACAAAACAATTGCCGGCTATCATCTATTAATGGCATCCCTGATTATTACATTAAGCTACACAAGTACATATCAAAACAAATTGTACCATCAATAGACAGAGAACATAACAGACAGGTGCTCTGTGTTCTATGCTTTACCTGCTGTTCAACTTTAAGAAGTGAGATGTTTTGTTTTTTTATAAATAACCCAACAGCTATTTGAAATTATGAAATTAATATACAATGTCCTGTGCATGAAATGTTAGGGAACGCTTTATTTTCAAAATCTTGATATTGGAGATACTTCTGGCCAATTGAAAATTGATCAGCAAGTTCTGTTTAATGTTTTAAAATTGTGTAGCAATCTCTGAAACTTCTGGGGACAATATTTCAAAATCTTAAGTAACCGGAAGTAAGTTCACGTGAGTTTAACTTAGGTAACCAATTGTTCGGTTACGTGAATATAGTTCTCGTAACCGACGAGTTAGGCCTACCTAATCCTAAAACACTTGAACTACGGTTCTGAGCTACATTGGTGGTTCAAATGTATTTAAAAACAAACTGATTTTCTCTTTTATTACTGATATATGGTACTTTAAATTTTAGAATGTAATTGTTCACCACGTAACCGATTGGCGGTTTTCGTGATTTTAAAGTTGCGTAACTGACACATGAACAGAACAAAGGTTCTTGTGAAATACTGTGCCCTGAAATTGCGATGCGAATCGCAACGCGATACTGAACAAAATGTTCCCTGAATGTGTCTACATTTACTCACCTTTTCTAGCTTCCTCATCAGACCCATGTGTCTTTTCTCCACCCTTCTGTTCACTGTGAAACAAAGTAAAACAAGCATTCTCAGTGAACTGCTAAAGTAATACACGTCCCCTATAGGGGGCCCAACAATTTTCTGTATCTTCTAAATTCAAGGACCATAATTCTGTGAAAAGTGGGTAAATCACCATGAAAGTTAAACTTAATCTGTAACAGTACATGATAAAGCTATATAAAAAAATTCATCTCAATATCTTCAAGCATTGCAAAAAAAAGAGTCTGGAAAACACATTTTTATGTCTTCTAAATTCAAGGGCCATAATTCTGTGAAAAGTGGGTAAATAACCACGAAACAGTACATGATAAAGCTATATAATTTTTTTTGTCTCAATACCTTCAAGCATTGCCCAATTTTTTTTTTTAACAATAACATCTCCAAAGTAGCCCTCCTAATATTTTAAACAATTACAACTTAAATCAATGTCTCTGGGTTTGAATTAAATGGTTGCCCTCCTAAATGCTGTGCTGCCTTCCCTTCCCATACATTCCATGTTGTATATTTAAAATTATAGTAAAATTACCATTGGTAATATAATATAAGCAAACAAATTGCCTCTGTAGGCCAAGGCATGGGACGTAGCTCAGTGGTACAATGCTCGCCTGACGCACAATCAATTTAGGATCAATTCCCATCGGTGGACCCATTGGGCTATTTCTTATTCCAACTAGTGCTTCATAACTGGTGTAACAAAAGCCGTGGTATGTACTATCTTGTCTGTGGGATGGTGCATATAAAAGATCCCTTGCTGCTAATCGAAAAGAGTAGCCCATGAATAGAAGTGGTGACAGCAGGTTTCCTCTTTCAATATCTGTGTGATCCTTAACCATATAATTATAGAGAAAATATGTTGAGCGCGGCATTAAATAAACATTTCCTTCCTTCCTGTAGGTTCAAGCCCATAACACCAGAGTGAAATTATTTTTATCCAAAAACAAATTGATAGAAAGCAAGTTACCATTATGCCCCTCATCGTTTGCCTTGATTCTATTCAATTTGTCTTGATGTTTCTGTTCTTAAACTAAAGGCAACACTTGCTGCGCCCTCCCCTCCCCTGATCAAATTTTGACCCAGACATAGAAATATTCTCAACAAAAAATCTTAGAATAAAACGCCTCAAATATTAACTGCATACGTCATTGCTATTAACATGCATACTGAGAGTACCGCTAAAGCTATATACGTCCCCTACTAAGCAAAACAAATCTTCAAATCTCCTAATTTCAAGGGCCATATCTGTAAAAAAAAAAAAAAAATCCCATGAATGTCCAACTTGAAAATTCCTGCCAGACAGACGGAGATAAAACCTATAGCCACCTGGTTGGAAACAATATTTTACAGGGGTCGAAATTTGACTGAAATTCCTGCCAGACATTTGGTCCAGTAAGCCTGAGCTAATCAAAACCTGGTGGACCAAACATGATCATGTAGAGTAACGGCCAATTCATACTTTGATTGCCGACCTCATGAAAAAATGAAATTACTTTTCTTTTTAGGTAATCTAAAAAGATTTGAACGAATGGGCACTAAAATTTAATATGAACTGTATTGATTGAAAAATTAGGATTGTTTAAACAGAAGCAGAACCGGGCGAGTCAACTACTCGCCGACAAGAGTCGGCGGTGAAGTATAAATCTAGAGTTACAGATCAAGTTTGACATGTATCTCCCAGCCCGTGGTGATGTTGACTAACAAAAATCAGTTGGTATGGCAGTATTTCGACCCCTGCATCATGAAGTGAATCACTCACCCGTCTTCCCCTTCACTGTCTACAGTCATCCGTCTCTCCTCGTCATTCTCCTTGTTAGACCCCCCTCCGCCGCTGCCCGGTGACCGTGGAGACCGAGAGCCACTCCTACTTCTCGACCGCGGAGTGCCGGCAGGACTTGCACTCCTCGACCGTGACCTGTGTGACCCGGCACTGTTACTTCGTGACCTTGACCTATGAGAACCTGCTGGTGAACCTGACCGTGACCGTGCAGATCCTGGGGAACCTGACCGTGACCTCGCTGGCGAACCTGACCGTGACCTCACAGGTGAACCTGACCGTGACCTCGCAGGTGAACCTGACCGTGACCTCGCAGGTGAACCTGACTGTGACCTCGACCGTGTAGGTGAACCCGACCCTGACCTCGCAGGTGAACCTGACCTTGACCTCGAACCAGACCTCGATCGGGCTGGTGACCCTGACCTTGACCGTGCAGGCGATCCTGACCGTGACCGTGCAGGCGATCCTGACCGTGACCGTGCAGGCGATCCTGACCGTGACCGTGCAGGCGATCCTGACCGTGACCGTGCAGGCGATCCTGACCTTGACCGTGCAGGCGATCCTGACCTTGACCGTGACGGCGATCCTGACCTTGACCGTGACGGCGATCCTGACCTTGACCGTACAGGTGATCCCGACCTTGATCTAGGAGATCCTGGAGGGCTTCTGCTCTTTGACCTTGGTGACCTTGGGGCACTTCCTGTTGGTGACCCTGGAGCACTTCCTGTTGGTGACCCTGGAGCCAAACCAGAAGCTGACCTTCGTGACCTCTGAGGTGAGACAGATGCCCACTTTAACCCTGGAATACTTCTGGCCGGAGAAGCAGGAACACTGCCTGGGAACAACAGAACATGGATGTTACAATCATAAAACAATAATAGTATGTACAGATTATTATTACTTAACATATTTCATTCATAATTATACAGCAAGCATGTTAAAATGTCTGACATTAACACCATTCTCAAAACAAAAAGAGAGATGTGAACAAATTTGTTATTTTATTTTAAAAAACCAGTGTGTGTATATATACCATTTCACATACATGTAAATTAACTGCTATTTTAGTACTTTACATTATTACAGATTACTTGCATAATAAATTGAAGTAGAAGACATTAAATGCTGAGGTACATAAATTGTCTTGTTAAATCACATAAAATGTATCTGAAGCTACTACAAACACAAGCACTCACAAAATAGACAATTTACACAAGTTTTAAAGGAATGTATAATTTTAAAAAAAAACGTAATGAATTAACACTACATATAACAGCCAATACATTTTACATCTAGCCTAATAACAATAAAGAACAAGCAGATATACATATATACAAATGTACAGTAGATAAATTAAGGGAAGAAACTACATGCAAATATACTAGGTAAAATGTTACAACTACAAGTGTACTATAGCCTGTCCCATTGTTCTTAAAAAAAAAAATTCGTAAATAATTTCAGTTTGGTTTGAAGTAAAAAAAAAAAAGTAAAAGTATATTTTGGAAATAACAAAAAAGTACTATTTGTGTGTGCAATTTAGAAATCAATCGGTTCAGAAATAAATAATTTGTAGTAACTTCCATAGTATGAAAAAAGGCATTTCTTGTGGGACGGACTATAGATATACTGTACATATAAGCAATAACAGAGGTGGAGAAAGGTAAATTTCAGTATTTAAGTCTACTACTACATGTAGCAATAACAGAGCTAGAGGTAACACACTAATCGGACGTGTAAGTTATATGGCTCTTTAAATATACCAAGCATAGGTCTCTGAAAATGCTGAAAATTGCTCCGACGCCATATAACTGTAAATAAATGTGTTGAGTGCATCATTAAATAAAACATTTCCTTCCTTCCTGAAAATTGCGAGAGCGATAGTGTTGTTCGTGCTTAACTGACGTAAGCATAGTTTTGCGTGACCAATTTTTCCTTTGCACACTTAACTTATGATATCAGTTACATGGTCACGACGGGTTACGTAAAACCGATATGGGTTACCTGAATCTGTTCTTGCGCAACTCATAAATGGGTTATGCAAATTTTCAATTCTCAGAGACCTGAAGCATATTTATCTGGCAAAAACAACAAAACATAGAGGTAGAACACACACTTGTAACATACGGATCAAGGAAAACCAGGTGGAAAAGACAAGATATGAAATGGAATATGGCCAAAATTAGCCACCTCAGAAGGGAAACAAATGCTGCAGGTAGAACATGCAGGACAAATACACACGTATCAAGCAAAAGAGACCAAAAAAGAAAACCACAAACACTTAAATCAGCTATGAAATACACTAACAAGCAGAAACAGAATAATTAAGGTGTAAACTTATATCATCCAACTAGGTATAGGTACCCATGACTGGTATATCAAAGGCTGTGGTATGTGCTATTTTGCCTATGGGATGGTGCATATAAAAGATCCCTTGCTACTGATGGAAAACTATGCCCAAATTTTAAACTATTGCACATTTGTTTGACTAAATTAAATTTTATTATTGGTACCTACAGTAAGTAAAACTCACGAGAACTAACTTCCGGTTACATAAGATTTTGAAATTAGTGTCCCCTGGTACCTTGCAGGCTTTTTGCCACAAAATGATACATGTATATATATATATATATATATATATATATATATATATATATATACATATATATATATATATACATGTATATACATATATATGTATATACATATATATGTATATACATATATATACATATATATGTATGTATATATACATATATATGTATGTATATATACATATACATGCAGTGGTTGCAAAACAAGGCGTCGCATGCGACATTTACTACCCTCATTTCCGACGTCTATTTTCACCACAGTTGCACAGACTCTAGTTCATATTTTCTTGGTTCTTGTCTGAATGTATAGCTCGGGTTCTATGGGTTAATTTCTTCAGGAAAACTTTGAGTTTTCTACGAATACAGCGTCCATTACTGCTCATTGCCTTTGTTTTTAAAATATATTTTATTTTGATTCATAAGCACAGTAGACCCAGTGATTTTCCGCGATCGCGCAAAACGGACGGAATTCCCATTGTGAAACAGAATTACAATTTTCCACGAAGTTCAAAAAATTAATACTATTTTACTATTGCCACACTCTGTAAACTGACGATTGACCTCAATCTAATTAAAATTAGCTCCACTATTACATGTGGATCTAACACCAGCCAGTTGGAGCTCATGTCCACAACCAATCAAAACCTTACTTGCACAATCCTGCCAGTGATTTAAAAATAATTTGAAAACATTCCGAATTATCCTGAGGGTATACGACATGTTTCGTGCGAATTATTTTATAAAATAAATAATTTGTAATGTAAAACTGAAGACTGATTTAGTTGGGGTTTTTTATAAATAAATAAATAATTTTTAATGTAAAATTGAAGACTGATAACCCACCCCGTATGTATTGGTATGGTTCGCTGTACTGCGGCCACTAAAATAGACTCGCCCAATATTTTTAGAATTTGTATGCTCCCAAATAACGTTATAAAAGGCGAAGCGTGATTGGTCAATATTTAAATTATTATTTACAGACGAAATGTTACCTGGACATTGGGGACTACGCAGTGTTGTTAGCAATCCGATTAAAATTAGTTCTACTGGTCTAAATAAGGCATTCGTAATTCACATGAAACATATCGTATACCCTCAGGATAATTCGGAATGTTTTCAAATTATTTTCAAATCACTGGCAGGATTCTGCAAGTAAGGTTTTGATTGGTGGACATGAGCTCCAACTGGCTGGTGTTAGATCCACATGTAATAGTGGAGCTAATTTTAATTAGATTGGATTGACCCGTGCACAGTACTATTGGCAAACACTAGACTGAATTATGCGCTTCACAGTAAACCAAATGGTGACATTGGGAACCAATCAAACATTAGCAGAACGTTTGCTGGCTGAATTTGGGCTGGTTTACTGCTTAGTCTGTTGTGCCTGTGCAGATGGGACAGGGTTTTTTTCTAGGAGTAAGTTTAGCCAGCGGTTTGTCAATAACGCTTGTTTTGGAAGACAGATTTTTACGCTATACATTAAACCGAATGACCATTTCTGGAACCACCAGTCAAAATGTGTTTGCAAACGTTTAGCAAAAAACGGCTGGCTGAACGTTGCAATGTTACTTTATTTCCATTGTGTCATGCACATACTTCAATTTGCAGATGACGTTAGACTAACTTAGACTGTCAAAGAGATGAAAAAATAAATGTTTACGTTTTGTGAACCCTAAGTGCAGTGCACTTAATTGTTGGACAATCATGCTTTATGTAGTTATTATAATTGTAGCCTTTGCTCCTGATGTGATTTTTCGCTATTAATATGAAGGCTTACTTTGATTTAATGACAAATAGCGGTGACGTCATATTAATTTTATTATTATTATTTTTAATGATACCACTAGAGATCATTTATTTTATATTAATTATGACACATACTTTGGAGGCTTTCACCCCTCTTGAAGAGTATTCCATAAAGAAACAAAATGGCAGACGGCAGAAAACTGCATGTATTTTGCCCTATGCTATCTCAGCAAAGTTGACACTGGCAACATCGTTACAGTCTCGTATGTGGAATCTGTGTCTAAACAAAATTTGGGGGCAATGTATCGGTAATTAAAGGTAGGAGAGTAATTTATTGTAGTTGTTAACAATTTGGTTCGGACTTTAATTTGTCACAACTCGTGTTAATTCAATTGTTAATTGCATATTGTAGTCTGAAATGGAAATGAAATGGAATTTACAAAAACATGAGACAGAAAATAGCTTGTATTTAAAACGGAAAACCACTCAGTCATACTTGTTCTATTCTTGGGCCAACAATTTCACCAACTATATGCATTACAAGTGGACTACATTGCACACTTCAGGGCCCATAGATCCCCTCCCCCCCTTCCACGTGCCCCCCCCCCCTCCCCCATTACTGAGTGTTTATGTAGCTCTCGATAAACCCTAAACTCCTACTCTGTCAGTTCCAATGCTCACTAAGACTTCGTTTTGCAACCGCTGATATGTATGTATGTGTGTATATATATATATATATATATATATATATATATATATATATATATATATATATATATATATATAAAAATAAAAAAAAAATAAAAAAAAAAACATTGTAAAAATGTATCCATCATTTCCAAGATTTTAGGGTACATAATTTTACACTTCATACACTCTGGCATATAATAATAGGTCCCCAAAGAGGGTAATGCATGAATCCTGACACGAGTTTCGTAAACTCAGTACGACTCACACGTGAGTGTAATAACTTCTTTATTAATCCATATTATTATTGTTGGTTTCTGTATGAACAACAAGACCCAACTCAAAATGTTTCGGCCACAACTAGAAGATGACGAAATGACGTTATATTTCAAATGCACAGTCCGAGCTGGGACTGGGTAAGCTACATCATGTTATGATGCCAATTCCCAAAATGTTGTCCTTACACTTGTTATTACATGTGTTTCGTATGATTATTATTAACTGGGTTATGTTGAACCAAATGGATAATATTATTTTTATAACAACCGATTCCCAACACTAGTCAAGACAACTATAAGAGAGCATCTTGAGAGAAGCTATAGAAGAATTAATCTAGAGAAGAATCTAGAGAAGAATCAGTAGAGGAATCTACAGAGGAATCTACAGGTAAGGTGGGTCTAAGCAAGCTGGTGAAAAACCATGCTGCTGCTTTGGTCCGGTGGGCCAAACAGGAGTCATCACGGCTTATTACACTGGTAACTGACTGAGATTACGTTTATAACCTCAAAACCAAAACATGTCAGCGAGTTAATACATTACTGGAATTTTCATGGTATTGAAAAAACAAATAAAAATGGAGTAAAAATATTGCAAAAGGTATTGTTTTTTAAAATAATAATAAAATATATATATATATATATATATACATGTATATATATATATATATATATAAATATATATATATATATATATATATATATATATATATATATATATATATATATTTTTCGACATTTACTAAATTCGCTAATTTTCATACAAAGTGGCTACAAAATTTAGTCTTTGGCCAATAAAATTTTCTTTAAATCAGCCACTTTTGTTTAATCAATTTTCAAGGAAATGCTTTACATATCTGAAAATCTGAAACAGGATCTGTTTGGCCACACACACACCAGCAGCAGACGTTACCACAAACTACCTGTTGGGGAATACATAGGAGCGTCTGGTGACTGCGGACCACTTCCTGTTGGGGACTGTGGGCCACTTCCTGTTGGGGACTGCGGACCACTTCCTGTTGGGGACTGGGGGCCACTTCCTGCTGGGGATGGTGGTCCACTTCCTGTGGGCGACTGTAAACCACTTCTCACAGGCGAACCATGAAAACTTTCCTGGTCCAACGAGGTGAACCGAGCAACTGACGGACTCTGACCGTGAGTCTGCAGGTCACTACCAGCTGGTGACCCATAACCTACATAATCATCACCACGGGGGGAGTCCCCAATCGGGGTAGACATCGCGTACTGGGGCACGGGGGATGACTCGAAATCTCCGTCCTCAGGAAACAGCTCCTCCAAGGGCGACACAGGAGCATTACCGCCTACCAGGGACACGGAATGTTCCTGTGAGGATACTGGGGAATCGGGACCCCGCTGGTCACTGCCGACGCTCATGGGTGAGACGGGACGTCTCTCCTCGGACACCTGCACGTCTCGGCCGGTGAGCGGCGAATCAAATGACCCGCGATGTACTTCATTACCTGATTCGAGCATCTCAGCATCCGAGTCCTGCTCCACATCCCGCTCCACCATCTCTCGCTCCACCTCCTCGTCGTCAACCTCCTGCTGAACCTCCTCCCTTTCAACCTCGCCACCATCGCTCACATAGTCTTCATCATCGTTAGCCACAGCAACAGCACCGGGCTGGTAGTCCTCCTCTTCCTCTGACATGGCCTTGACCTCTTGTGGTCCTCCATCACTGCCTCCTGGAGTAACAGGCTTCAAAAAAAATAATTATAAATAAAAAATACAAAAAAGAAAAGATAGACATACATATACATGTATATGAACAGGAGTTCTAGAAATTGAGCAACCTCAGATTTTGGTCAGAAACGTGAAATGATGAGATGGAATCCCAAAATAGCTACCGGTATATAAATTTTACTATTCTAGAGGAATCCTAAACAAAAATCCCCAAATTCAATGTCTTTATGCCAGTGTAAAAGCTGAAGTAAAATCAATTAATACTATGTACGTACATGTTTTATTTTAACCTTATAATATGGTGAGTTGGTGAGTTTATATTTCGAGTTATAGAACGATGAGACAAAATTGCGAGTTCAATATTAAAACTGCATATTGTGAGTTTATTAAAATTGTAGGTGTGTTTGTATTTTGAATTAGTAAATGACTAAGTTATAATATGGCGAAGAGAGATTGCACTGTAGTTTTAAAATAACAGACCCTTTGGGGGTTTTCCCCAATGTATGGGCATATTTCACTTTTAATACTCTCTATTAGAGCTATATATACTTTTAATAATTGAAATCAGACATTACTTAAATGTTATTGTCCATTTCTGTACATACGAAGTGTTTCTGGTCATCCCGATGTTTTCAATACCACAAATTGCATTTAAATTTATCTTAATAAGTAACAGTTATGAAAGGAAGGAAGAAAATGTTTTATTTAACGACGTACTCAACACATTTTATTTATGGTTATATAGCGTCAGACATGTATGGTTAAGAACCACGCAGATATTGAGAGAGGAAACCCGCTGTCGCCACTTTATGGGCTACTCTTTTCCGTTAGCAGCAAGGGATCTTTTATATGCACCATCCCACAGACAGGATAGCACATATCACGGCCTTTGATGTACCAATCCTGCCCCTAACAGTATAGCTATGGCATTTCCCCCCGTTTCAACATCACAGACTGTTATTTCACTCTGTTGTAAGTCCTAAAACTAGGGTCTGACGTTTGTTTCGTTTAACGACACCACTAGAGCACACTGATTTATTAAACATCGGCTATTGGATGTCAAACATATGGTCATTTTTACACAGTCATAGAGAGGAAACCCGCTACATTTTTCCATTAGTAGCAAGGGATCTTTTAATATGCACATACATGTACCATGGCCGCTGATATACCAGTCATGGTGCACTGGCTGGAACGAGAAATAGCCCAATGGACCCAACGGGGATCGATCCTATACTGACCGTGCATCATGCGTGCGCTTTACTACTGAGCTACGTCCCGCCCCTAAAAGTTAAAAAACTAGGGTCTACGCCTTTAACTATATACAGAGATTTCAATATTAATTTTTTGTTTTACCCGTTCTCCTTCTTCTTCGCTGTAGGCTGGTTCATCCTGCACCGGAGTGCTTCCACCACTCACTGTACACAAACAAAAGGATTTACATTTAAAATAAAATATTTCATTAAAATACTCCCACAACTCACTATACACATACAAAAGTGAATCACATTTAAAATTAAACATTTCCTTAAAATACTTCCACAACCCACTATACACATACAAAAATTAATTACATTTAAAATAAAATATTTCATTAAAATACTTCCACAACTCACTGTACACAAACAAAAGGATTTACATTTACAATAAAGGATTTCATTAAAATACTTCCACAACTCACTATACACAAACCAGAATCTGATTGCTCTACTGGGTCTACCAGTAGATCTAACAGCATTGCGTGAACTCCCATGTCCAGGTGACATTTCATCTATAAATAACAATTTAAATATCAACCAATTACACTTCGTGTTTTTATAGAGTTATTCGGGAGCATACTTGTAAATTCTAAAAATATTGGGCGAGACTAATGTCTATTTATGCCATAGGTGAACTTGTTGGTCTATTTCAACATTGAAAAAACAGGGGGAAAAAGTGTAGTAATAAACTCTGGATTGTAAACTCGTATAAACAGATTTTATGGCTATACCATCATGGTTTGGGTTTTTTCGTCTTGAAGCAAATTTTATATTGAAATTGGTTTATACTTGCCATGTATTGCGGTCTATTAATATATGAACAAACACAATAATACATGTTTGACAAACAAACAAAAATTTACGGAATGGTTTGACATAATTCGTAACACATTTTTGTTTATGATAATTTAAAATAAATACTAATGAAATTGTATACAGCCTAAATCATGGCGATGTTTGTTTCTTGTTTTTTACATTTAAGCAATTTGACAATATTTTTATCTTGTCGACTCCCTTCCTTTTTAGCAAGTACATGTGTACTTAATATTTGAAAAATATGATATTTACACCTTGGATGCACAATGAAAACATTACATTCTGGACCGTCCCGTATCCTAACGCCGGTACTTAAATGATGTTTTTAAATTACCAACAGCTAGTGCAACTAAAATGGGTTAACATTCAAATCATAATCAATTTTGCTATCTAGGTTGCTTATTTGAAACAACGCTAAATTACTTTGAACTAACGTTGCAACAGAAAAACAAAGAAAGAAAGACATGTTTTATTTTAACTCAACACATTTTATTTACGGTTATATGTTTGTTTGGAAGTCTTTCCGCTCAACTATTTTTGTGTGCAATCTAGAAATCAATCAGTTCAGAAATAAATAACTTGTATAATGAAAAAAAGACGTTCCTTGTGGGAAGGACTTTACAAACTGTAAAGCGTTTTGTTATTTTTGTCAGATGCACATTTCAAATTACTGAGCAATTCTAGACAATTATTTCCTGTCATACACTTACCATAAAACACTGTAACACTAACAATGGATTAATCTAATAGCAATCCACCTATAGTCGTTCCCACAGGGAACGCCTTTTTTATACTATCAAATTTACAAGTTATTTATTTCAGAGCCGATTGTGAGATACACATTTCAAATTACTGAGCAATTCTAGACTATTATTTCCTGTCATACACTATCATAATACGCAGTAACACTAACAATCGATTAATCTAATAGTAATCCACCTATAGTCGTTCCCACAGGGAATGCCTTTTTTTCATACTATCAAATTTACTACAAGTTATTTATTTCAGAGCCAATTGCTGTCTAAATTGCACACAAAATATAAGTGTTTTTTTTTGTTATTTCTAAAACACTTTTACTTTTCTTGAAATTATTTACAAAATCATTTGCGGAGATTGGTGGGACGGACTATAGCCATACAGGTGTGGCCATTTCAAAATAATAATAATATATATATATATATATATATATATATATATATATATATATATATATATATATATATATATATATATATATATATATTATTATTACCTCAGCAGGCACTCATAACGGGGAAAATTATCACGCATTGGTCTAACGAACAATACTATTGGATGATTTGACGCTTACTAACCAATGACCTTGTTGGTACTAAATATGATGTCATCACGATTTGGCAAACACACACAATGACGTCATGTAGTTTAAAGAGTTAGCGTTTACGGCTGTCTGTATTTGGTGTTAAATTTATAATAAAACGTATTTTATTGCAATTCATTATAAATTTTTTACCAGAATAAAGAGACTTTTGTTTTTGAAAATTGTCTATGAACGTGATTAAATTACAAAGCTATAGCAATACTCAGAACAGTGCGTAAAGTGGTTTATGTCGTGTCTATACATGTACGTGCATGTGTGTCCAAAATAAAGGGTTTTAGAGAAAAAAATAGCTGAGGTAATAAATAGAAAACTAAAGCTCGTGACAACTAAAAATTATTTCACATGGGACATAAATTTGATAATAACTGGTAACTCGATTATTATCCTCTATATATAATGGCACCGTTCAACAATTACAAAACACTTTAAAGTCTGAATCACATTGTTAGCAATTACGATATTAAATTACTCTCAGGACTACTTTTAATTACCAATATATATATATATTCCTCACATTTTGCCAAGACAGAAATTGTGGAAAAAACATTACAATGTCACCACTACCAGACTGTAACTATGTCACCTATATCGACTTCGCCGAGATGTCCTAGGACAAAAAACGTAATTTCTACCAAACTGACATTTTACTTTTTTTTTATGGAATACTCTTCAAGAGGGGTGGAAGCCTCTCAAGTATTTGACATAATTAATGTGACGTCATCACTATTGCATTGATATCATAATCAATGCATGTCATGACGTGTTAGATTATGTCACATCCTTCCATCCCGAAGTTCAATAATTACCTAAAGCTGTAAAGTCCGAACCATATTGTTAACGACGATAAATTACTCACCTACCTTTAGTTACCATTAGATTGCTCCAAATAGTACAAATTACCCATTCACCAGGAATTGAATGCCTGTGGGCAGACACATGTAGGCCTATTTATTTGTCACTATTTAATTTATCTCACTTGTACTCGCTTTTAGGTTTCACCTAGTTGATATTATGTTAATTATTTGTTATCAGTAAACTGGAAGATGATGTCGTAACGTATTTAAAGGGACACGCCCTAGGTACGGCTAGTTGTTAACCATTACGGCGTTGTTTTTCGCTATTAAACCCATTTTTTCACAAATAAAATTGCACTTTACTTACATTTTATTATTTAGAATACACATTTCCATTCACCTGAAGTGCTTTTTGGTAATCCTGATGTTTGTAAAACCACGAAATGCATTTTTTGTATTTCTTAAAAAGTCACGCACACTCGAAAAAAAACTTAAGCAAGCGAGGTCCAATCTATTTTTAGAGGGAATCTTCCTGTGTAAACGTCACAGACGTTGGCATACCACGTGACCGTTATCATTTTGGTTCGGTTTGTTTTCTCGTGCACGGTTCACGCAATCAACATCCGATTTGTTGTCGTTTGCTTGTTGTTCATTTGTGAGATTTTTCTTCACAGTTCGTGAACATTTTCAGTAACAATAAAGTTCAGACAAATGTCTCAATACAAAACGTTACAAACCCTTAAAACCAATAATTTTGCTAAGTCTTACGATATCTGGAGAGGGGATACAACCAGGACAGAACAGTTGGAACATGTCCAGGAGTGGTGAAAGGAACGCACCCCAAGTCTGTGAGCACTCTGTGAAATTTGTCGTGACGTAGGCATTGTTGTGCTTCGAGCGACATCTACCGGTGACATCAGAATACTAACTTTCAAAATTATTTCAAGCAATTGGGACATGGGGATTCCCATGGTATTTATCGATATAAAAGCTACTTTTTCACTCCATTTGATAAAAACGTGATCTAAGTGTGTTACAGGTTTGTAGATTAACCAAATTATAATTTATTTTCGCTGGATGGAACTAGGGCGTGCAGCTTTAACGTCAAACATAAGAATTAAGAGGATTATTGTATTAGAGTAGGAAATCCGGCATTAGTTCGACCTGTACAGTGTTACGAGTGTACGGACTGTACCAACCTTTCAATGGTTAGGGCAGTTTTAGGTATAGCGTTATGGTCTTTAGAGCCTTTGGTATAGAGGGGTACGGGTCGAACTATTTTCGGAAATTCCGTGTTTTTTGTTATAGAGTTAACTCTATCTGAGTGAGAAAGCGAGCAGTCTTCGTCTGGCAGTCTCCAGTTTCGAAAACATCGCATTTATACATCACTGCCATAAAGCGCGGTACATCACACCAGACTCGACTGTTTTAGCCAGAATTTCGTTAGCATCTTAGATTTATGAAATAATAATTTACCTGATTCGTCAAGATCCATAATTAAACATACGTAGAATAGCAATTTAAAAATATTCTGAAAACATGGCTCTTTTTAACAATTGACTGGTCCGTAAACATTTACGTTTAACTTGTTAAAATGAAAACAAGGAGCGTTGATAAAGAAGAAAAACCGGTGCATGATATAGATGCGCCATCTACCATACAGACCAAAGGAAAGACAATTCCGAAAGGTGTTCTGGATTATCCACTGTACCAAATCAATTCTTATTGCCAATAATATTAACCTTAGCTAATATAATAGAACTGAAAGAAAGAAAGAAAGAAATGTTTTATTTTACGACGCACTCAACACATTTTATTTGCGGTTATATGGCGTCAGACATATGGTTATGGACCTCACAGATTTTGAGAGGAAACCCGCTGTTGCCACTACATGGGCTACTCTTTCCAATTAGCAGCAAGGGATCTTTTATTTGCGCTTCCCACAGGCAAGATAGCACAAACCATGGCCTTTGTTGAACCAGTTATGGATCACTGGTCGATGCAAGTGGTTTACACCTACCCACTGAGCCTTGCGGAGCACTCACTCAGGGTTTGGAGTCGGTATCTGGATTAAACATCCCATGCCTCGACTGGGATCCGAACCCAGTACCTACCAGCCTGTAGACCGATGGCCTAACCACGACGCCACCGAGGCCGAGATAATAGAACTGATACAAGCAGCGTATCAAGATATCAAAACACCCACGAACCAATAAACAGTGTGTCACTCGGTGACTTCACATTTAGTCTACCTCAGCTGCAAGAAAATAAGGGGTCACGCACCATTTAAGAGTTTTGATGGGTGTTTAGGCCCGACAACATTACTATTACGACTATATTTGTGCTCATGGGCGTACATAGGATTTTGAAAAGGGGGGTTCCAATACATAGGATTTTGAAAAGTGGGGGTTCCAAAATAGATTGCAGAGATATTGGGCATATATTTCTATGTTGAGTAAATATAATAATGTCAGATATATTAAATTGTAAAAAAAGCGATTTCGGGGGGGGGGGGGGGGGGGGGTTCGATGGTGCTTGGTATAAATCATATGATATTGATAAACTGTCAACCATGGGCGTACGACCCAAATTCGGGCAAAACAGTGGGAAAACAGTGGTGAAAATTCGGGCAGTTTTTATCTGGGTAAAATTTCGGGCAAATCAACCCCTCCAGCCCCCATAAATCAAAGAGTCCCCATACGCCCATGCAGTGTCAACAAAGTAAAAAAAAAAAAAAAAAAATACACTTATTGGATACGATTTTGACAGAATTATTTTCTTAGTGAGGTTTTTTTAATGGGAAATTTTTTTTTGATTGTAAATATGCCATTGGCATATTCCGGGTGACCCGTTTTTGTTAGCAACCCTTATAAATTTTTTTTTATAAAAATCGCAGTTCTGTTTTTGGGGGTTCCAGGCACAATCGTATACTAAATAAAAGGTTTTATTTATTTATTATTATTGGCAAAGGATAATAGCATTAATTACCACAAATAATGTTACACATATTACTACCCATAAGCGCCGCAGCTGTTCTTACCGCGTAAATAACTGAACTTTGACACAGAACTTTCTGCTTTGGGACACGCCATAGGATAGCCCGAGTACTCTGACTGTAAGAGAGCTAGGCGGACATTTGGACAGTAGTACGCCTGAGATATATAGAGGATAGCAAACTCAGTACCAGGTATTATCAATGTATGTCCTGAGTGAAATACTTTTCATTTGTCACTCGCTAAAGCTCTCGACAACTAAAAATTATTTGATTCGGGACATAATTTTGATAATAACAGGTATCTCGTTTATTATCCTCTATATATCTCAGGCGCTTTGTTGTTATTCGCCACGAACATTGTGAAGGAGTGGATCTAATTATACAGTAGTGCTAAAAAAGTAAAATAAAAAAACAGGCAAAAGGGCATCTTGTCTAAAGGGGGAGGGGGTTATCGTATAACCTTAGGTTAACCCGGACACGCCATAGGATAGCCCGAGTACTCTGACTGTAAGAGAGCTAGGCGGACATTTGGACAGTCATACGCTCTAATTACAGCGTATAACTGTCCAAATGTCCGTCTAGCTCTCTTATAGTCAGAGTACTCGGGATAACCATAGGGGTGAGCGCTTTCCCACTGGATTATATCCCGCCCAGTGTTGCGCTAAGAATGAGACGTAAATAGCATATATACTGAAGAAAAAAAAGAAACTTCCGATTTGTACATATAGTATTTGTTGTGTTAAAGAATTAATTGTGTAATGAAATTATATAGGTAGTATTAGCCTTGAGCTGTATCATCAGGATTCATGAATTTTATCGATTATTTTTGCACAGTTAATCGTCGACAACGTGAAATTCAATTTGCACGTGCATGCATGGTTCGACATGTCCCGTGTAGTATTCGGTCAATTTGTTTTACTTGTCTTACTGACATTGTTGTCAAGTGAACGAAAACGCTTCAAAATTTGTAAAAAAAAAAAACGTTTTTTACAGTGTAGCATTTTTAGTATGCTAAGAATACCCAATAATTTACGCGAACGGGCGATTGGCATGCTTGATGCTGGCATGTCGACAGAAGACGTTGCAAGGCATGTTGGGAGTTCAAGTCGAGCGATACGAAATCTTCGCGTAAGATTTCGAACGACAGGAAGCACCAACGAGTTTCCACCTCGTGGACGTCCGCGTGTTACAACATGTGGTCAAGACCGCTATATCATGAATACGCATTATCACTCTAATATTATAGAGAAACTTGTTTGTAGGGAGAATTCTTTGGATTATTCTATATTGGAACCATCTTAATTTGGTATCCTTAGATATACTGAACACATTCCTGTTGATACTTTTCCACCAATTGTATTCTTGTTCAAAATTTAATTCTCTTTCCCATTTAGATATATTTTTTGATGGAGAAAAAGACGACTTTATATAGGTGTTATATATATGTTTTGACCCCTGTTTGTTTTGTATTATGGTATTTATATACTTAGGCCAAAATAGAAAGTCAGCTGAAAGTGGTTTGGTGGATAAAAATGGCCATGTATGTAATATTGCAGCCTTTAGTCCTTCAAATGTAGTAAATGGTGAATGAAAGCCATAAAATTCACAAAATCCATCATATTTAAATAAGTTGCCATCTGGGTCATACATATCATGTACGTTTGTTATACCTATTATATTCCAATTCTGGTAATAAACACTTTTGTTACCAATTTTAATTAGGGAGTTGAACCACAGTGGTTCGGAACTTACATCATTTTCGTTAAGTTCCACTTTCTTTTTGAATAATGCTAGTATAGTGAATACCTGTTTCCAGAACATATTTGTAAAAAAATTCCCACACAGTTTATGGTAATCATCTCCTATATTAGTAAATAAAATATTTTTGTTTGGGAGGTGGCATCTAAGGATATGATACCATAACGAATCATGTCCATTTATTGCTCTTCTAATCCATGTTAATTTTAAGGAATTCATACCAAACTTTGTTCGAAAAAAGATGTGATATATATATATATATATATATATATATATATATATATATATATATATATATATATATATATATATATATACACATACACACACACACACACACACACACACACACATATATATATATATATATATATATATATATATATATATATATATATATATATATAACTTATTACTATAAGATATCTGATGTTATTGTTTGGGGATACCTGTGGTCCAGATATCAATGCCTCTACTTTATTCATATATCCACTCAACACTTCTAGAAAATCTTGTAACAGAACAACAGAAGTTAGGTCTCACTACACAGATGTGATCTGCCATTGAAACCCATGTTAAATTGCCCAACTTCAAACGAAGATTGCCAGTAGAACGGGTTCTCATTGGCACTAACAACATACACCATTGCGAAAATACATTATATAAGCATTTATTTTCACTCCTAAATTGAGAACATTTCCGTCTCAGTTTTTTGCTATATGACCGCATCTGGCTGTAGTACCGGTCCGACAGGCGATTCATTAACCGATTCACTCCGGCTGTCTCTTACGCTGTACACCCATGTCCCAAAAGGTCGATGCACAATATTACAAAATAACATGGGTAAAATACAGCCAGAAGGTTTTCCATTAAACATACATATTGTTTTAATTTTTCACCATTTTTTAGAAGTGAATATGTGAACAATAACTTGTGTCATAATTAGGAACTATAGTGCACCGTGATGAATGAACTCTCACCCGCTAGTGATCTGTGTAGTGAGACCTTATATAATAGTCGCCATTAGGTAGTAATAGATCCATGCACATTTTACATTTATTCATATTTAAAATAAATATGTTTATAAATGCCAAACAACGATTCTGTTCGCACATTTCTGAAGTTAAACAATTAAAAAGAACGTACGTAGTATCGTTTTGACATCAATAATCATATTAAAAACGTAAAAACATTGTTGACGTCACGTTTGTTTGTAAATACTCGACCAACACTTGAAATGTTTTACATTTAAAACTAAATACCTAACTTACGTCATACCTCAAGATGACGTCACTTATAACAATGTGATGTACCGTCACAATTGACAATATAATTGACAGCACAAAAACCCTAATAACTTGTTATTTCAAGCCTCTGAATATACATTTATCAATAAAACAATTTAATTGGAAAATAATCATATCGTTGTTACTCAGATAACTTCATTTAATAGAAAGATTAAATGTTTATATATATATATATATATATATATATATATATATATATATATATGTGTGTGTGTGTGTGTGTGTGTGTATATATATGTATACACACACACACACACACACACACACACACACACGAGCGTAGGAAGGTACCAAAAAGTGTATGTTTAGTCATGTGAATCCACGGACCTCAATATGTTTAATCATGTGAATTCGTGGACCTCAATATTTTAATCATGAATCCATGGACCTCAATATTTTTAGTCATGAATCTATGGACCTCAATATGTTTAGTCATGAATCTAAGGACCTCAATATTTTTAGTCATGAATCTATGGACCTCAATATGTTTAGTCATGAATCTAAGGACCTCAATATTTTAGTCATGAATCAATGAACCATCAATAGGCCTATTTTCAGTCCTGTGAATCCATGGACCTCAATATTGTAGCCATGAATCCATGGACCGTGATATTTTGAGTCATGAATCTATGGACCTCAATATTTTAGTTATGAATCCATGGACCCTCAATATTTTTAGCCATGTGAACCCATGGACCTCAATATGTTTTCATGAATCCATGGACCTCAATATTTGTAGTCATGTCTTCAGCAATGACAGGCACACATTTTTACCAGCATGGCCCACATAATTATTTCCAGGCTTGTACGACTTAAAATATGCTGTTATAATATAAGTTTGGTGCACCATTTGCATGTTTCGCTTCAAAATTCTATGTATGTATGTATGTATGTATGTATTGATGAATATCTATATATTGTATGTATGTCGAGGTTGACTGTTACATACATATATATTAACGCACTGGCGCAGGGGATAATTAAATCCTTTCTGACCTCATAAATTGTCCCGTGTTGTTGCTGGGACCCGAACTTATGGCACCGAATCGCCCGCAACTTTTCTGACTTGCCACGATACCTTTTGAGCTATTGAGGCATCCATAAAAAGGATATATATGTATATATCTGCGAAACATGCGAGTGCGAATAATGTTTACATGCTCATATACCACTAGAGTGTCGAGCTTGTCCGTCCCGGGACTGTCTCTGGATAGCTAGGGGTTTGTCCCGGAACAGAAAAAAATTAAGCGGACAATTTTGAAATTTACATCCAAAAATTAAATAGTGGGCCTTTAAAATTTTGATGTGCATCTCTAATTAATATAATTAATAAAGAAAATTCTACTCATTAAATTTGGTCGCTAAATTAGATCGAGTGGTCAAAAAGAAATTGGATAAGATCGGTGGCCTGACTCGTGATGGGGTAGAGTTGAAAATGGACAGAATTTTGAAGTTTATAGAATTAAAAAAAATTATAATAAAAAAAAAGTAGAAGCCAAAAATAAAAAGAATTGACTGCTCGGTCGAATATTTATATAATTTGGAACA
Source organism: Gigantopelta aegis (assembly GCF_016097555.1). NCBI lineage: Eukaryota > Metazoa > Mollusca > Gastropoda > Neomphalida > Peltospiridae > Gigantopelta > Gigantopelta aegis. The sequence goes on along the minus strand of NC_054699.1, from coordinate 28,951,020 downwards.
TTTTAGAAGGACCGTCCAAAAATAAATAAGAGAAAGAAGAGAGGATCGGACTATTTAATAATATTTTTAAAAAGAAGTAATTTTGACATGAACGTTTGAACGAAGGTCTAAAAGTTTAAAGTCCGATCTATATGTCCACTCGTTAAGGCCGTTAGGGTGCGCAGCTTGTAGGGACGAGATGGGTTGCATCCCGTCAAGAAAACCCCTAGATTGACAGTCAATAGACGTTGAAGGTGTAGTGCTGTGCTGTGCTGAAATACAGATCTTGACAAGCCGGATTCGTCTGAACGAGAGAGAGAATCGGACTAGGGTATAGTCCAGTCGTCATGGGTTGGTATAGTGGTGCGGACGGGCCCGACTCCGGAGGATACGAGATGGTATCACAATAAAACAAAGTAAAGTCTAGAAAAGAGTAGTAAGGGCCGACCCCGCTTCCTATTTCTTCTTAGAGTGGGGCTGTCAATCTTCCAGTGCTGCTAGGACAGGCTCGGACATGTAGAGACCAAACGCGAACAACCGTGGCGTTCTGCAGAATGGCCGTCATACGAGTCACGAAAAAAACACGTCAACATAGTCAGACGGAGAAATGACGTGGAGGCAAGGAATCTCGCTAAAAAAGAATCCAACCTGGTGGTGCAGACTGTCGAAACGAGAAGCGTTCCAGCGTTCTATCAGTTCCAATGACCGCATACATCCCAGTAGAAAACTTCAATTCGCACACAAAAACAACGAAGTGAAAGATCCGTAAGTCGAAAGCACGTGCAGTGTGCACAAGCGAAACAAACAGTGTTACCGCGTCGAGCTCCAGACTCGGAATGTTTCATTGTCCAATCCAGTGCTAGCAAGACCACGTGCAGCATTCTTTACGATGCCAAGAGTCTAATCCTTATCGATTGTATGCTTCATATGTCCATATTAAGGGTAAATATTTCGCTGATTTGCTTAGACGTTTGCGTATGTCATTTCGTCGAAAACGACAAGATAAGTTGTCAACCACCCCTTTTCTGATTCTGCGAAACTGGATTCGAGTTGTTGCACCTACTCTACCCAGACTATGCTCTCTCAAGACTATCCGGGTTTGGAATGTCTGACCCATAGCTCACCCCCGAAGATTTGATACGATGCTATACGGGGCACATTTTGTAAGGCTTAATCATACTGGCAGAGGACAAAGTTACTCTGAATACACACCTCCACTGACTAAAGAATTGATATAATGAGGTTCATCAACTACAGGAAATATCAAAATCGAAATTAGGTGTGAGGAATATACCAACAGTTTTGAGAGAACAGTCTCAGAAAACACCATGACTGAATTTAGTTTCTATTACATGGCCACAGATCACAGTTATCTTCCCATTTGGTTGTCCGGAAGTTTGTCCGCGCATGTAGTCTGCTGTTTGACTGTGATTATTTCATGTGAGACAGCTTTGAAGTGGCAACTATTTGACTGAAGTTGACAGGCATGTAGTTTGTAAATATGTGTAACTTGTTGACATAAAAGACTTGTTTGTGGTAATTCCGGTCAATGCAAAAGTAATGTTTTTTGTGTAAAATAAATGTACTCCGGCCAGGTTTAGTGGGGTGTGTTTGTTCAAACCAATATCCTGGGAGAAGGAGCTGGACAACAGGGGTTGTCCTTTTCAGGATGTTTCCCCCAGGCAGGCAAAGATGCATACCAAAATCTATGGGGCAGCTGATATTAATAAAAATGTTATAGTCACTAACGCTATATAGAAACATATAGCGTAATTAATTGTGGTCTATGGCCATATACCAGATTCTGTACTATTATGGTCAATGGGTTTGAACCCAATCATATCACTTTAAAACACGTATTTCAAGTAAACCCATTGTTTTCAAATTATATGGAGGAATTATTTAATTTTCTAAATAGCAAATTGCAATGAAATCAATCACATGTTCCAAGGAAATGTGTTTATAATATTGTTAGTATACTATGATGTTAGTATATCAAGAATACATTGATGAGTGCTTAATTTTTGTGAAATCATCTTGAAAAAGTGGTTGAGTAGGCATCTAATTGGTCTGGAAGCATGTTTGTTTATATTCCTCACCACCTACCCACCCCTATATGTTGTGATACCAAAATCACTTTAATATGTGAAGGATTGGCGGAGATGTGGCTTTCTTTAATATGGCGGAAACCATCTTGGAAAATTGCCACCATGCGAAACGCACGCAGTTTTGAACGTGTCATCATGTGGTTTCATGATCCTCACATCATAATGCATAAGTTTAGCCATGTGAACTAACAGGAATCATTTTTGTTTTACTTGGCCGTTGTAGTATTATGACTATTATGATCATCTACTACATTATCATTATTATTATTATTACTAATACTATTATTAGTATTTTTCTTACCACACTACTATAATTATGTACACGTCATGCACTTGTATTTAACTTTTATATTCTAAGTAATATGTATTTGTAATAACAATTGTAAATATACATGCCCCTAATAGAGATTCACTAGATTTAAAAAACATTAATGATATAGAGTTTGACAATAAATTCATAGTCCTTTGTGGAGATTTTAATCTCGTATTAGATCAAGAATTGGATACATATAATTATATTCCTTTAAATAACCTTCGAGCTCGCAAACAGGTCTTAAATCTTATAAACAATTGCAATTTATGTGAGCCATGGAGAGTAAATAACCCTAGCGGTAGACGATACACATGGACAAAGAAATCTCCACTAAAAAGGGCTAGACTTGATCTTTTAAAAATAATATCTGAGGACTTATCATCTTGCATTGAAAAAATAAATACAATTCGTGGATATAAAAACTGATCATAATGCTGTAGAAATGTCTATAAAACTTACAGATTTTTCAAAAGGAAAAGGATTCTGGAAATTTAATACCTCATTGTTATACAAGAAAGAAATGTTTTATTTAACGACGCACTTAACACATTTTATTTACGGTTATATGGCGTCAGACATATGGTTAAGGACCACACAGATTTTGGGAGGAAACCCGCTGTCGCCACTTCATGTGCTACTCTTTCCGATTAGCAGCAAGGGATCTTTTATTTGCGCTTCCCACAGGCAGGATAGCACAAACCATGGCCTTTGTTGAACCAGTTATGGATCACTGGTCGGTGCAAGTGGTTTACACCTACCCAGGGATCCGAACCCAGTACCTACCAGCCTGTTGACCGATGGCCTAACCACGACGCCACCGAGGCCGGTCACATTGTTATACAATGAACAGTACATAAAAATGTAAAGTGTCTGATCTCCAGTGTAATTGAGAAGTACGCTGCTCTTCCATACGACAGAAACCATCTCCTAAATGCAGACCCCGAATATATAATTCTGATGTTATAAATGATAATATGTTTTTTAAAATGCTTTTGTTAGAAATTAGAGGAATGACAATTCAGTTTAGTTCAAAGCATAAAAAACGAAAGGAAGAGAACAGAAAAGAATTAGAAAACCGTATTGGTTATTTTAACCGAACTAGTAGATAAAAATTCAGAAACAAAACATTTTACAGAATGGCTGGAAGAAAAGTAAATACAAGAAGATCTAATTCGGAGTGAATATATGAAGGGACTAATTTTAAGGAGTGGAGTTAGATTGATAGAAGAGGGAGGAAAAAACGTCCAAATATGCTTTTAATCGGGGGGGGGGGGGGGGGGGGGGGGGGGGGGGGGGGGGGGGAACTATACATGTATAAACAAAATAATAACCAAACTCGTCACAGAAACTGGTAACATTATTAATTAACAAAAGCAAATACTGCACGAATCTAGAAATTGAGCTGCCCTGAAAACGTTTCACCATGTATTTCCATCATTTTACTCACAATATTACTTATAATCCATGTCAAATGCTTACAGAACCCTACATAGCTGTTCATAATAATGCAAAAATGCTTACAGAACCCTACATAGCTGTTGGTAATAATGCAAATATGAATACACGTTTTGTTATTGGCATTTCCCTTTCATTCTAACATAATATTAAAAAACAAAAGATGGGACGCGTACGCTTGATGGCACCGAGATAACGTATGGTCAAAATTTCAAAACTGTGGGCCTGTACCGCCTTGTTCTGCCTTTATTAAGACGAGACAAACACGAAAGTATGTCATTATAAGACTGCAGTCTATGATAGACGTTTATTGCTTTGATACCGGTGGTAACCGATCAACTTTCATTACTAGTACTTCCTGTTTTCGTGCAGTTCATACACCATGAAGAAAATGTTTATTTTTACTAATTTAATAAATAACTATATTTATTACCCCCAGAGACCACTTATAACAGAGAAAATATCTTACGTATTTTCTCAATGATAAATATTATGCAGTGTTGTGATGTACAATATTACTCGATGATTTGACGCTTACAAACTAATGACTTTGTCGGTACTAAATATAACATCATCGCGATTTGGCAGACACACAAAATGACGTCATGTACTTTAATGAGTTTACGTTCACGACTGTTTTAATATTAAATTTATAACAAAATGTCATTTTATCGCAACTCATTATTTATATTTTTAGCAGAATGACGATAACTTTTGTTTTTGAAAATTATCTATTAACGTGATTAAAATGCAAAGTTATAGCAATACCCAGAACTGTGTAAAGTGGTTTACATTGTTTCCATAGCCTACATGTACGTGCATGTGCGCCTAAAATAAAGGCGTTTAGAGAAAACATAGCCGGGGTAATAAATAGAATAGCAAACTCAGTACCAGGTATTATCAATGTATGTCCCGAGTGAAATACTTTTCATTTGTCACTCGCTAAAGCTCGCGACAACTAAAAATGATTTGATTCGGGACATAATTTTGATAATAACAGGTATCTCGTTTATTATCCTCTATATATCTCAGGCGCTTTGTTGTTCATTCGCCACGAACATTGTGAATGAATGAATGAATGTTTAACGACACCCCAGCACAAAAAATACATCGGCTATTGGGTGTCAAACTATGGTAATGCAAACAAATAAATAAAGTGATGACCAACACCAATATAAAAATTCAAGGTTTAAACAAAAAACAGTGTAAAGAACTGTGCAAAAATACAAATACAAATATCACAGAATTTTACGGACACCGAATTTTACTCCAAACTTCAATTTGTGCTGTATTGGCCATTCTCAAAGAGAATGTTACACCCCTGCACCACGGTGAGGTTACAGCACAGGCAGGGGCGAACATTGTGAAGGAGTGGATCTAATTATACAGTAGTGCTAAAAAATAAAATAAAAAAACAGGCAAAAGGGCATCTTGTCTAAAGGGGGAGGGGGTTATCGTATAACCTTAGGTTAACCCGGAGCTACATAACACGCCAAAAACCTTAGCCTGTAGCCGTGGACTGGCGGCTTTTCACATGCTTGGGTTATAGACGTGTTACGAAAACCACGGGTTTTGCATGGGTTATCTGAAGAGTTCGTGGAGTGCATTTGAAAGTGGGGGACCGGCCTCGGTGGCGTCGTGGCAGGCCATCGGTCTACAGGCTGGTAGGTACTGGGTTCGGATCCCAGTCGAGGCATGGGATTTTTAATCCAGATACCGACTCCAAACCCCGAGTGAGTGCTCTGCAAGGCTCAATGGGTAGGTGTAAACCACTTGCACCGACCAGTGATCCATAACTGGTTCAACAAAGGCCATGGTTTGTGCTATCCTGCCTGTGGGAAGCGCAAATAAAAGACCTCTTGCTGCCAATCGGAAGAGTAGCCCATGTAGTGGCGACAGCGGGTTTCCTCTCAAAATCTGTGTGGTCCTTTACTATATGTCTGACGCCATATAACCGTAAATAAAATGTGTTGAGTGCGTCGTTAAATAAAACATGTAACATGCATGTAGTGGATACGATGGTTTATATACCTTCCAAGCGAAGAAAACCAGGGCCCACAACATAGTGGAGCCGCGGGGACCACTCCTTTCCATGGTTCTTGTATTAGGAAGGTTGGAAATGTCGCATTTGGACACCTGAACATTAAACATAATTATGTGGGGGTTGGGGTCGGTGGGGGACATGTCCCCGAAATTCTTAACAATTTCGGCCCTTTGGCGGACTAAAAATTTTACTACCACCCCGGGCAATTGTACTGACAGTGACCCCCACTTTCAAATGCACTCCACGAAGTCCTCAGATAACCCATGCAAAACCCATGGTTTTCGTAAAACGTCTATAACCCAAGCATGTGAAAAGCCGCCAGTCCATGGCTACAGGCTAAGGTTTTCGGCGTGTTACGTAGCCCCGGGTTAACCTAAAGTTATACGATAACCTGGTGTTACTTAACATGAGCACTAGAAACTGACCCTTTCAGTCTGTTTCTTGGAGTTTCATTAAGAAAACACTCTCCTTTTTTTAATTTTGGAGAGGGTATCATAAATGTAATGGGTTAATATATTGAATAGACAATGTAAATTAACCATACTATAGAATGGTTATTTCTCAGATTTCTTTTCTGTAGGGCAGGGTGATCCGATAGCATCATATCTCTTCATTATATGCGCTGAAATATCTAATTAGAAATTAAGGGAATTTCAATGAAAGAATTTGAATATAAAATAATGCAATATGCAGATGATACAGCTACTAAACTTGGTTTTTCAGAGGCTTCATTGAGGAATACTCTAAACCTGACAGAACAGTTTTCTAAATACTCCGGGCTAAAACCAAACATTGAAAAAAACCTACTGTCATATGGATTGGAGCTATGTACATGAAACATACGCTATGCACATCATTCACACGATATGTACATCAAGCATACGCTATGTACATCAAGTCTAAGCTATGCACATCATGCATACGTTAATCATATCAACCATGAGCTTTGAACATCAAGTACACATTATGTACATTGAGTATACAGGATTTACACCAAACATGTTATGTACGTCAAGTATACGCAATGTACGTCAAGTACACGCAAATGACACCAAGAATACGTTATGTACAAGTACGCGCTAGGTACATCAAGTAGACACTATGTACACCAATCATACGTATATAGAATATAATAGATGCATACATCTATATATATATATATATATATAACTGGTCAGTCACCGGCGGGTTTAAATATATATATTTAAAAGAAGGGGAACCTGAAATATTAATGTTAATGTCAACTATTAGACCGAACATACAAATCCTAGTAAAGACATCCTAGTACAGAACGTTCAGGTCTGTTTATCAACACACCGAACACATTCCATAGTCTGCACATGCATCTCGCAGTTGCCCAGTACACGTACCTGGGATGTCATTCTTGATTTTGACAATTTCCAGGAAGGTCCATTAATCACTGTAGAATATTATTTCTGTCAATCTTTTTCATTCTGTTGATCATACAGTTGTTATTGTTTTGTTTTTAGTCATTTTTATTTGAATTTGCGATTTACTGATAAATTTCACTTCTGATCCCAATCGCCCTTCAAGATCTTTACCGGTTATAATGTTTGCCCAATTAATTCACTATTGTCATATAACCATTCCCCACAGCTAATATACCTTACTATTTTGGCAATTGTAAATTCTTATTAGAGTTCCCCTACTTTTTTGAAGAGTATATATAAAAAGGCGATCCCTGGGATGCACTATAATTTAAAAAAAAAGGAAAAAAGTACCATTTTTGCCTATAACTAAATCTGTTCCGTTTTGGCCAACGGAAATGGTTTCGTTTTAATAGTGGTTCCGATTTAGCCTAATTCCCCAGAAAAGAAAGAACCGGTCAAAGGTCAATAATTCCTAAAAAGTATTTGTTCAGAGCATGTTGTCACTGTGTTTATAATAGATTCTTCTGTTAAATACTTGCGGGATGTCACTTGATTTTTGAAATCTACATGAAAGAAATGTGAAAAAGTTAGTGTTTTATCAGAATATTTCAAAATGTACTGACTTTTCAATCAAGGTTTATCTTTAATAATGTTTTTTTGGTCATATACATATATATATTCCAGCCAGTGAACCACGATTGGTATATCAAAGGCCGTGATATGTGTTATCCTGTCTGTGGGATGGTCAGTCACCGGCGGGTTAAAAATATATATATTTAAACACGCCGGTAACTGACCAGTTACCCGTACTTTCTAGTAGGTTCGTCGACTTCTAGTTTGAATTGTTTTTTCAAACGTTCATCGAACTTTATGCTTCGACTGTATATAAGTGAACGATGCAATTTACAATGTTCTTTGCGCAAAGCAAGGTTCGAACCTCCAGCCGTTTGAACTCGTACAAACAAAACAACCCACACCCACACCCACCCACTCACCACCACCTTCATATATATATAAAGACGATCACTGGGATGCACTATATTTTTTTTTTAAAAGGTACCGTTTTCGCCTATACATTTAGGTGTCATTATAACTAAATCTGTTCCGTTTTGACCAACGAAAATGGTTCCGTTTTGATAGTGGTTCCGATTTAGCCTCATTCCCCAGAAACAGAGCCGGTCAAAGGTCAATAGTTCCTAAACGTATTTGTTCAAAGCATGTTATCAGTGTGTTTGTAATGGATTCTTCTGTTATATACTTGCAGGATGTCACTTGAGTTTTAGATCTACATGAAAGAAATGTGGAAAAGTTAGTCTTACCAGAATATATGAAAATTTACTGACTTTTCAATCAAGGTTTATCTTTAATAATGTTTTTTGTCGATATGAGCTATCCTCTCTGTGGGAATGAAGTTTTCTACTGGGATGTATGCGGCCATTGGAACTGATTGAACGCTGGAACGCTTCTCGTTTCGACAGCCTGCACCACCAGGTTGGATTCTTTTTTAGCGAGATTCCTTGCCTCCACGTCATTTCTCTGTCTGACTGTCGACTGTTTTTGTTTTCGTGACTCGTATGACGGCCATTCTGCAGAACGCCACGGTTGTTCGCGTTTAGTCTCTACATGTCCGAGCCTGTCCTAGCAGCATTGGAAGATTGACCACCCCACTCTAAGAAGAAATAGGAAGCGGGTCGGCCCCTACTACTCTTTTTCTAGATTGTACCTTGCTTTATAGTGATACCATTTCGTATCCTCCGGAGTCGGGCCCGTCCGCACCACTATACGAAACCATGACGACTGGACTATACCCTAGTCTGATACTCTCTCTCGTTCAGACGGATCCTGCTTCTCAAGATCTGTATTTCAGCACAGCACTACACCTTCAACGTCTATCGACTGTCAATCTAGGGGTTTTCTTGACGGGATGCAACCCATCCCGTCCCTTTAAGCTGTGCACCCAAACGGCCTTAACGAGGCCACTCGCGTGGACATATCGATCGGACGTTAAACTTTTAGATCTGCGTTCAAAATTTTATGTCGAAATTACTTCTTCTTTTTTAAATATTATTAAATAGTCCGAGCCTCTCTTCTTTCTCTTATTTAATTTTGGATTGTCCTTCTAAAATGCTCCAAATTATATAAATATTCGGCCGAGCAGTCAATTTGTTTGTTTTTTTTGGCTTGTAACCTTTTTTTTTTTCCTTTTTTTTTTTCTATTAACTTTTTTACTAATTGCAATTTTCAAAATCGGAGCTCGGACTCGGGATGAGCGTGTTCGAAACCCTAATGGTATATGGGCACGTTAAACTAGTTATCACCATCATCTCTGTGGGATGGTCATATATATATTTTTGTTGTTGAATAAAATCATAGTAGAAGTCGATGACCCTACAAGGTACCTATGGGTAACTGGTCAATCACCGGCAGGTTTATATATTGGCCAGTTTCTCGTACTTCTTGTAGGGTCATCAACTTCTACTATTATTAGTTTTTTCAAACGTTCATCGAACATTATGCTTCGACTGTATATAGTAAGTGAACGATGCAATTTACAGTGTTCTTTGCGCAAAGCAAGTCGGATCTCCAGCCGTTTGAACTCGTACAAACAAAACAAAACACCTCCATATATATGTGAAACAATAATATATTGTTTTATAGGCTGGCGGACTAGTAGAAATTCTGGCGGGCTAGTAAATTGTAGTTGACTCTGGTCCGGCGGGCTAGTGAAATATTTTCCATTTCTGCACCCCTGAGTCAGTATATATGAAAATTTCAAAAGTCCATTGATTAACAAATATATGAAAAAGATATGCCAAATTTGGTTTGGGGGTATTTATTTGAGCCTATAGATCATGTTAGTGTACATTGGAATAAAAAATTATTAATATATATATATATTGCAGTTTGACACTTCATTGCGTGTCGTTTTGGAATAAACTCAAAAATTTTGTTTATATTAATAAAAGTTGGAATGGGAAATTGTTCGGCACGTTCAGTTAAATACATATACATATAGTTATTTTGAGATGATGAGGAAGTCGTTTTCTGTTCAAAAACGCAGTTTATTGTAAAACGGCGCTTTAATGGAAATTCAATTAGTCTATCTGAAAAATTCAAAAATCCATTGATCAATAAATTTATGAAAAGTTATGCCAAATTTGGTTTGGGGGAAAATAACTGAGCCCAGAGAACATGTTAGAGTAGGTTGGAATTAGAAATTATTGAAAAATAATTAATGGAATTTGACATTTTATTGCGAAGGGACACTGAAAAAATGCATTAATGTGTCGTTTTGCAATAAACTCAAATAATGTTTTATGTATGCTACAATTGATAAAAGATGGAATGAAAAATTGTTCGCCACGTCCATTTAAATGCATACAGTGACTTTGAGATGATGAGAAAGTCAGTTTTAAACGGCGTTTTAATAGAAATGCAGTATATCTAAAATTTTCATAAGTACATTTATCATCAAATTTATGAAAAAGATATTTCAAATGTGGGATGAGGGTATTCAGTTGAGCCCAGATATCATGTTAGAGTTTGAAAATGGCCCGCCAGACCATTCACCTGAAGGCTTGACAAAAACGTTACCCCTAGCGACAAACTGACTATTTTCGTACCCACTGACGTGTGTGTGTGTGTGTGTGTGTGTGTGTGTCTGTCTGTGTGTGTGTGTGTGTGTCTATCTGTGTGTGTGTGTGTGTGTCTGTGTGTGTGCGTGTGTGTGTGTGTGTGTGTGTGTGTGCGTGTGTTGTTTCTAAAAATATATTGCACACCAGGAACCCATTCCACGGAGGGATCTCAGCGCTAAAATCAACTTAGGTACATAACTGCCTTAAAGACGGAGACCCGTTTGAGCCCGCGAAAAATGAACACTAAGTTTAGTTAATCTACAAACCTGCAACGCATTACGGCAAGGTTATAGCAGAGAGCAGTTAAAACTTTGAGATGCTTAAATAGGGAGGGGCGGGACGTAGCCCAGTGGTAAAGCGCCCGCTCGATGCGTGGTTGGTCTGGGATCGATCCCCGTCGGTGGGCTCATTGGGCTATTTCTCTTTCCAGCCAGTGCACCGCAACTGGTATATCAACGGCCGTGGTATGTACTACACTGTCTATGGGATGGTGCATATATAAAATCCCTTGCTGGTAATCGAAACGAGTAACCCATGAAGAGGCGACAGCGTGTTTCCTCTCTCAATATATGTGTGGTCCTTAACCATATGTCTGACGCCATATAACCGTAAATAAAATGTGTTGAGTGCGTCGTTAAATAAAACATTTCCTTCCTTATTACATGTATGTATGCATGTACGTTTGTGTATAATATATATATATATATATATATATATAGAGAGAGAGAGAGAGAGAGAGAGAGAGAGAGAGAGAGAGAGAGAGAGAGAGAGAGAGAGAGAGAGAGAGAGAGAGAGAGAGATTAACTAGTTAATAAATTTTTTTTCTTTCGGATCAGTGATTCATAGAACATAATTAAACATCACATACAAAACTGATTACTTAATATACGGTAGCTTGTGACAGCTATTTACACATACGGATTTGACGTACACACATGTATACTGCAAGTGGGCAGGTAGGTCGTTGAGGTTGCTTGGATTCTGCTCTTTAGCGAATATGCTGTTGAGCGAAGTAAAGTGCCATGGAATGAAGCACTGTATACATGTATAGAAGACCGCCATTCCCAGACTTGTTTAGTACATCAATATTAGCACCTGACACAGCTCATTTGAATGACAGTACAGCTGTGATGACAGGTATTCGTGGATCACTGTCATATAAGGTGTTCGCGATCGTCTGAGTGTCCCCTGTGCGTGCTGTAACCTCACCGTGGTGCAGGGGTGTAACATTCTCTTTGAGAATGGCCAATACAGCACAAATTGAAATTTTTAGTAAAAGTCAGTATCTATCTGTGATATTTGTATTTTTGTAGTTCTTTACTCTGTTTTTATTCAAATCTTCAATTTTAATATTGATGTTGATCATCACCTTAATTGTTTGCATTACCATAGTTTGACACCCAATAGCTGATGTATTTTTCGTGCTGGGGTGTCGTTAAACATTCATTCATTAATTCATTCATTCGTCTGAGTGTCGTTACGTTGATGGCTGTTGTAAGGATGCACACATCAGAACAAGCCGATTTTGCGAAAACGTTAATAGATAAACCTTTATTAAAATGTAAGGCTTGATGAGCAAAGATTGGGCACATTATGATGAAAGTAATACAAACATTTAACTAAACATATTTAAAATGAGTCCTCTTTATAATTATGACCCTTTTAAAGGCACATTCCAGAGTTTGCTGCAACTTTTAAGATGTTATCGACTAACAAGAGCCTTTGTAATGATTGTAATTGCATATCAAATATATTTTTCTGCATAAAATATTAGTGGCTGTATATTAAACGTGTTTCTGGTCGTTCTAATATTTTTACTGGGTTAAACTTCCATTTATTTCCTAAAATATGATTTTTTCGTACGTACGAAATTATTTGAAGACAGAATCAAGTTTGGGCTTCTTACAAATATTAAGAAGACCAGAAACACATTGAATATACAGACACTGATATTCTAAACAAGAAAATATATTTAATATGCAAGTTTTATCGTAGAAATATTTTATTAGTCGGAAACATCTTACAATGCAACAAACTCTGGAATGTCCCTTTAAGATTTTGTGATTTCCTTGAGACTAAAAATAGGCCTACCTGTATCTTTCTTTATTTTGAACCATAAGTGGGCATTTCGGATGCCAGGGGCTGGCATGCATAAATCTCAGCTGAAGATTCACATATAACTGTTGAGGCCTGACGTAGCTCATTGCTAAAGCGCACACTTGATGCGCGGTCGGCTTGGGATCGGTCCTCGTCGATGAGCCCAATGGGCTATTTCTCGTTGTAGCCAGTGCACCACGACTGGTATATCAAAGGCCGTGGTATGTGCTATCCTGTCTGTGGGATGATGCATATAAAATATCCCTTGCTACCAATGGAAAAATGTAGCGGGTTTCTTTTCTAAGACTCAAAATTACCAATGTTTGACATCCAATATCCGATGATTAGTAATCAGTCTGCTCTAGTGGTGTCGTTAAACAAAACACACTTTTTTTTTTACTTAAGTCACAATAGATAACGTTCATTGTAGTCTCGTAAAGAGCCCCCCCCCCCCCCCCTTCCAAATAGTCAGTAGCGCGTGGACCTGCCACATGCCCGGATGGCAGCCTCCACCCTTCTTCTCATTTCCTCAGTGAGTCGCCCGATACGATCGAGAGGTCGGTTATTGGATATGAAATATTTGGTAATTTTGATATATAGTTGTAGAGAGGAAACCCGCAACTTTGTTCTCCATTAGTAGTAAGGGATATTTTATATGCACTATCCCAAAGACAGGATAGCGTATAACACGGCCTTTGAAAAATATTTGATTGGTTCCCGACGTGATCATTTGGTTTACCGCGAAGCGCATAAATCAGTCTAGCGGACGTTTTTCTGCTTGGTATGGCTGAACGCCAACCTGGTTTCCCTTGAGACCCGACCTTGACACTGGTGTTTTTAAAAATAATATGGAGGCGGCATTGTGCGTTTAAACCCATCTATATATCAATTAATTACTTGAACACAAGAAAGACAAAATGAGTACTTCTTTTCACGTCTTATTAATCTTTACATTCATTATGTACAAACATTTTAAAAAATACATCTAGACAGCAAACGAAATAGAATCTTGCACACAAATGTGGAACCGTTATTTATAAATCACATTATCTAAACAATACTTTAAACAAATCTGTATTTTTAAAATTTCCAAAAGAATGCAGGAAAGAATGAATGATTGGATGAAATAAAAAGTGATTGGATGGGTAGATAGATGAATGAATGGATGGATGGATGGATGGATGGATGGAAGGATGGAAGGATTAATTAAATCGATGAACGAATTAATTAAATCGATGAACGAAGGGGTTTAAGAGCATTCGGGATGATAGTCGATTGGTGTCAAACAGATGTCTGTGCATTAATGTAACAAACTTCTGAGAGAAAATATTTACAACCATATCAGGACCGGGGGGGGGGGGGGGGGGGGGGGGGGGGGGGGTAGGGGGAGAAAAAAAAGAAGCAACAAAAAACCGAAAACGACTACGTCAATAGCAGCAACAACAAAACCTTTCTGAAGAGGAAACGAAATTCCGGTTTAGGATAGCCCATCGGTAAGGTATCTCATGATTAGTGATCTAGGATAGCCCACTGGTAAGCGCTCGCATGATGCCCTATCTAGGATAACACAATAGTAAGAGCTCGCATGATGCACCATCTAGAATAGCCCAATGGTAAGCACTCGCATGATGCCTCGTCTGGGATAGCCCAGTGTTTAGCGTTCGCATGATGCACCATTTAGGATAGCCCAATGGTAAGCGCTCGCATGATGCCTGTGAAAAAATGCATATTAAATATCCTGGGTTTTCTTTTAAACTACAGCATTAGAATTCAGAATTGCCAAATGTTTGACATCCAAAATAGCCGAAGATTAATAAGTGAATGTGCTCTAGTAGTGTCGTTAAACAAAACAAAGTAACTGGGGTTTTTGTTTCTTTTTCTTTACCAAATAGTTTAAAATGTGCTGTGGTGTCGTTATTATTTTCCTTCTGTGCCAGTAAATACCATATATTATACAATTGAATACAATAGGCAATACAGACGTGTGTGCAGCGGGAGGTGGGGTGTGTGGAAACCCCTCTCTGCTCCAAATTGTTTTTGTCAATGTATTTTCCAGGGTAGCATGACACAACCAACCACCCCCAACTAATCGTCGTCTATTGATACTGTACGCATGTTATACAAAGCATCCTTTAACATAACCAAATCACAATCCATTTTACTACATATTGATACTATATGCTATATGGAGTATCCAGCTACATATCTATAACCAAATCAAAATCCATTTTACCATATATTGATAATGTACATATACTATATAACGCTTCCTCATCCAGTTATATTTCCAAATGATAATCCATTTTACCATATACTATCGATAATATACATATGCTATATAAAACTTCCCCATCCTGTTTTATTTCCAAATCACAATCCATTTACCATATATCGATAATATACATATGCTATATAAAACTTCCCCATCCTGTTATATTTCCAAATCACAATCCATTTTACCATATATCGATAATATACATATGCTATATAAAACTTTCCCATCCTGTTATATTTCCAAATCACAATCCATTTTACCATATATCGATAATATACATATGCTATATAAAACTTTCCCATCCTGTTATATTTCCAAATCACAATCCATTTTACCATATACTATCGATAATATACATATGCTATATAAAACTTCCCCATCCTGTTTTATTTCCAAATCACAATCCATTTTACCATATATCGATAATATACATATGCTATATAAAACTTCCCCATCCTGTTATATTTCCAAATCACAATCCATTTTACCATATATCGATAATATACATATGCTATATAAAACTTTCCCATCCTGTTATATTTCCAAATCACAATCCATTTACCATATATAGATAATATACATATGCTATATAAAACTTTCCCATCCTGTTATATTTCCAAATCACAATCCATTTTACCATATATCGATAATATACATATGCTATATAAAACTTCCCCATCCTGTTATATTTCCAAATCACAATCCATTTACCATATATAGATAATGTACATATGCTATATAAAACTTTCCCATCCTGTTATATTTCCAAATCACAATCCATTTACCATATATAGATAATGTACATATGCTATATAAAACTTTCCCATCCTGTTATATTTCCAAATCACAATCCATTTTACCATATATAGATAATGTACATATGCTATATAAAACTTTCCCATCCTGTTATATTTCCAAATCACAATCCATTTTACCATATATAGATAATGTACATATGCTTTATACCGCTTTCTCAACCCGTTATTTTTCAAAATCACAATCCATTTTACTACATATTGATAATGTACATGTAAATGCTATATAACGCTTCCTAATCCCGTTATATTTCCAAATCACAATCCATTTTACTACATATTGATAATGTACATATGTTATATACAGCTTCCTCATCCCGTTATATTTCCAAATCACAATCCATTTTACTACATATTGATAATGTACATATGTTATGTAAAGTATCCAGCTATATAACCAAATAAAATTCCATTTTACCGCATACAGATATCTCATCCCCCACCCCGTGGTAATGTATCAATGTTGCAGAAGGTATTCTAATGTAGAACTAACAATTCAGTAATCTTGCAAAAATATTATACAATTTATCCAACAAATTTAATTCTACATAGAATTGTACAAATGTTTTACCATGTTTTTGTATGTTGTTGTGTACAATACAATTCTACGTAATGTCATACAATGCAATTCTATGTAGTATTGTTGTACAAATGTTTTGTGCCTTTGTATAGGGAGCTGACTGTGTTCAACTCCATATGGTTGACACAAATATCTCGCTGCACATTTTGATCGCTTGCACAATGGTCGTACTCTTCAACAGTCCTGCTGGCAGAATAACTGTAAACAAAAAACAGAAATAAAAACAAATGTTAAGATGTGGCTTTTAAAGGCAATCGGTGCTTTTCTGGACGGACTTCAGCTCATGTTCACCAGCCTCGGTGGCGTCGTGGTTAGGCCATCGGTAAACAGGCTGGTAGGTACTGGGTTCGGATCCCAGTCGAGGCATGGGATTTTTAATCCAGATACCGACTCCAAACCCTGAGTGAGTGCTCCGCAAGGCTCAATGGGTAGGTGTAAACCACTTGCACCGACCAGTGATCCATAACTGGTTCAACAAAGGCCATGGTTTGTGCTATCCTGCCTGTGGGAAGCACGAATAAAAGATCCCTTGCTGCCTGTCGTAAAAGAGTAGCCTATGTGGCCTATGTGGCGACAGCGGGTTTCCTCTAAAAAAAACCAGTGTCAGAATGACCATATGTTTGACGTCCAATAGCCGATGGTAAGATAAATATTTTTAATGTGCTCTAGTGGCGTCGTTAAATAAAACAAACTTTACTTTTTTCAATCCTGTATTAAAAATGAGATTTAATCTATATAATTTGATGGTAATTAGTTAAAACATTTGGGTTTTTTTTTAACATTTTAAAAATATAAGGAACGAGTTATGAGATAAATGGTATCAAACGACCACGAATTAGACAAGGTGTTGTAAGGTGAAATATCAGATTTGTCCAAAACTAAATAATTTAGGATAAAGTTTGAGGTCACACTTTGTAGCACTATATCCCAGTACAGAAGCACTCTTGAAGTACTCTTTATTTCCATCTTCCAGCCATATGAATCTTTACTTTCAGAAGACACATGCACATTTCTGACACAAAATGGTCACTTAGTGGGTATGTTTTGTTCATGCTGCGTGTAACATGGACCAGACATGTTCATCATATATGACTAAAATTAGTCCATGATTCCAGATGTTTCCGAGAAAGCTTCAGTCTATTGTGAACCTCTCAAGATATTACCGATGGTATTCCATGGCCACTTTTTCAGACAAAGACCAACAACATAATGGTAAATGTGTCTACACTGTGGGTCAGTAGTCCCTTCCACAGTACACTCTGGAATATGGCAAAGAGTGGGTAATTGCAAAACAAGAATCTGCTAGAATTCAAATAGTCTGTGACATTATTCACAAAATCAATACCATGTTTCGTCTATACCGTGTTTATCGTCTTAAGAACCAATGGTAGGAGACCAGAATTATTTTGATTAAAAAAAACCCAACATATAAGTTGCATACATTATATAATAAAGTTGATTAACAGTATAAAAGTGAAAATTTCTAAAACAATTACAACCTGCTACGGAATCCTCAAAATACATAATACATGCATTTTTATAGCTTTAAATAATAGTTTTATTTGTATGACAGCAACAATAGTAATGTAATGATATTATCCACACTTCCAATAGCTATATGCTGTAGATTACATTTAAATATATAATTAAAAAATATCTAGAATGTGAACATAAGTTATGAAAATATTGAATGGATAGTACCGTTTTCGAAAACTGGTTGCCCTCGAAAACGAGTGATATATAGATCAGTATGACTCGTCACAAACAAAATTCATATCAAATGTAGTATATAATTTTACCTTGTCACGAGGGCAGACACTACATCCAGTGATAAAATATCTTTATAGAAATAATAAAATGCTAAACATTTGTGAAGCAATTTCTATTGGAGGACATTTTGAATTACGACGTCACAACAGCTACCCATTAGTAAGATTTTTGGTTCTTGATAAATCTTTTGATCTACACATTAATTTGAGTCTTTCGTAAAAAAAAATTGGCACCTTTGTCCAGCCTGTCCCAAAAATATTGCAAACAGACCTCATTAAAATGTCAAGTTACAAAGTTTCATAGATGTGAATTTTGTTTTTGACTAAAATGTAATGTCAAGTTACAAGGTTTTATAAATGAGAAATTTGTTTTTGACTAAATTTCAAGTTACAAGGTTTATAAATGGGATATTTGCTTTTAAGTAAATGTCAAGTTACAAAGTTTTATAAATGAGAATTTTGTTTTCGACTAAAGGCTTTATAAATAGGATATTTGTTTTTGAGTAAATAACAAGTTTGTTATAAATGAGGTATTTGTTTTTGAGTAAATGTAAAACTTACAAGGTTTTACAAGTGTGAGTTTTATTTTTGAGGCCTTTTGA
This sequence comes from Gigantopelta aegis, assembly GCF_016097555.1. NCBI lineage: Eukaryota > Metazoa > Mollusca > Gastropoda > Neomphalida > Peltospiridae > Gigantopelta > Gigantopelta aegis. Next base: position 28,931,957 of record NC_054699.1, on the reverse strand, counting down.
GGTTTTACCAATGGGATAATTGTTATTGTCTAAATATCAAGCTACAAGGTTTTATCAATGGGATAATTGTTATTGTTTAAATATCAAGCTACAAGGTTCTATCAATGGGATAATTGTATTGTCTAAATATCAAGCTACAAGGTTTTACCAATGGGATAATTGTTATTGTCTAAATATCAAGCTACAAGGTTTTATCAATGGAATAATTTGTAATGTCACTTACGGGACTGAGATTGTTGCCAATGTCCATACTGTGAAATGTCTTCAAGACGTCATCCATGTTGGAGGACCTGTCTTCAGTGTCAGGTACCCTGGAATCGGTCAGAACTACCTCCGCCTATTCTTGTCTGTTCTCGGTATCACAATCCATGCCATCTCTATAAAGAAAACGAAGGTTTATTAACAACACCTCAGCACATTTTAAACTATGGTTATTTATGGTATAACATGTGGTTAATTTCATACTTGATTTGAAAAGAAAAGGATTGTTTGTTCAATAGCACATTTTAAACTGTAGTTATTTGTGGTGTAACATATAGATAATTTGATATTTGTTTTGAAAAGGAAAGGAATGTTTGTTTAACGACACCTCAGCACATTTTAAACTATGGCTATTTTCGGTGTAACATGTGGTTAATTTCATACTTGATTAGAAAAGAAAAGGATTGTTTGTTCAATAGCACATTTTAAACTGTAGTTATTTGTGGTGTAACATATAGATAATTTGATATTTGTTTTGAAAAGGAAAGGAATGTTTGTTTAACGACACCTCAGCACATTTTAAACTATGGCTATTTTCGGTGTAACATGTGGTTAATTTGATACTTGATTTGAAAAGGAAAGGAATGTTTGTTTAACGACACCTCAGCACATTTTAAACTATGGCTATTTTCGGCGTAACATGTGGTTAATTTGATACTTGATTTGAAAAGGAAAGGATTGTTTGTTTAACGACACCTCAGCACATTTTAAACTATGGCTATTTTCGGCGTAACATGTGGTTAATTTCATACTTGATTTAAAAAGGAAAGGACTGTTTGTTTAACGACACCTCAGCACATTTTAAACTATGGCTATTTTCGGCGTAACATGTGGTTAATTTGATACTTGATTAGAAAAGGAAAGGAATGTTTCTTTAATGATACATCGGCATACTTTAAACTGTAGTTATTTTGGCATAACATACGGTTAAGGAATGTTTGTTTAACGACATGTATGCATACATTAAACTGTAGTTATTTTGGCATAACATACGGTTAAGAAATGTTTGTTTAACGACATGTATGCATACTTTAAACTGTAGTTATTTTGGCATAACATACGGTTAAGGAATGTTTGTTTAACGACATGTATGCATATTTCTCGTTTCAGACAGTGCACGATGACTGGTTTGTCAAAGTCCGTGGTATGTCCTACCTTGTCTGTAGTATGGTGCATATAAGAGAACCCTTGCTGCTAATCGAAAACGTGTAGGCCATGAAGTGGCGACAGTGGGTTCCCTCTCTCAATATCTATGTGGTCCATAACCATATGTCTAACGCAATATAACCGTAAATAAAATGTGCCGAGTGCGTCGTAAAATAAAATATCAATGTGGTCCATAACCATATGTTTGACGCCATAAAACCATAAATAAAATGTGTTGAGTGTGTCGTTAAATAACATATCTGTGGTCCTTAACCATATGTCTGATGCCATATAACATAAATAAAATGTGTTGGTTGTGTCGTTAAATAAAATATATGTGTGGTCCTTAACCACGTCTGACGCCATATAACCATAAATAAAATGTTGAGTACGTCGTTAAATAAAATATATAAACCTACAGGTGTCCAGTCTTTTCCGTGTCCACCCCAGCGAGCATCTGAGCACAAACGAGGGGATTCTGCTCGGCCTGTGCGAGGAACTGGTCCATGACGTAGTCCATGAAGCCTCTGAATTCCTGAAATGACATTAACAGTATTTGTTACACACCTGTTGGTGAGAATATCATTAGGTAATTTTGATAACACATAAACTTGTTAACATATTGTATACGTGTGATAACAATTTAAAGACATACGATTGGCTGCTTCTAGGTGATCACCTGGGCCCCATTCCACAAAGCGATCTTAGCTTTAAGATCATCTTAAGTCCATAGTTACCTTATGCACTAAGGTGATCTTAGTGTTAAGATCGCTTCGTGGAACGGGGCCCAGGTCTGGTGCTTATAAAACATTTAGAGTCTAGACTCTTAACAGGGTCTGCGACACTAATGCCATGACAACGTCATACAAATTGTATGTGTGTGACATCACCAGCAGGCCTCGCATTTGGCATATAACAGGGCAAGGCTATTTGACTTATACGGATTGTGTTCAAGTTTGATGGCCAATTACTAACATACAAAATAATTTTCAGAGCATTGGGTCATATGATTAGGGCAATGCGGCAATTTGTTGCATGGCAGCCATTAAATTCAAGCCCTGCATTAGAGATTGAGACTAAAGATCGCCTTAAGTGCATGACTATCTTATGCTTACGGTGATCGTAGCGATAAGATCACTTCGTGAAACGAAGCCCAGGGCCCGTGCTTATAAAATCTAAAGTCTAGACGTTAATAAAGTCCAGACTTTAACGTAATGCTATTTGAATGGCGTTGCCATGACGTTAATGTCTGGACTTTATTAAAGTCTAAACTTTAAGGTTTATAAGCACGGGGCCAGGTCGCTAATGCCATATCACCCAATGAAATAAAAGGACGATCGAAACGCATCACCCAGTGACGTACAAGTTAACCTGAAAATTACTTGTCTATGACGTATAAGTTAACTAGAACGGGAAAAAAAAAAAACCTAGTACGGAAAGGGCCTTAAACACTCTTTAGTTGGAAAAGGCGTTTAAATCTATTTAAAACTTTAAAAAATAATAATAAAAAATTGAATACTACATTCGTGTCCATTAGATACGTTTTAAAAAGAACTCGTTGTAAGATAAATGGTATCTAACGGCCACTTAATACGATTGTTTTTTAATATGGAAAATATCAACAGTCTATGTTAGTTGGTATTTGTCAAGGCTCTGCCGAGACAAATATCGATTAACTAGACAGTTGATATTTTACATATTAAAACAAAACATTGGTAGCGAATTCTATTTATCCTATAACACTTCTAAAATAAAATTTTAATTAAATGTTTTGTAAATTACAGTATTAAAGTCGCCGGTATCGATAATATGACGTCGTCACCATTAGCACAAATTATATTGACGTCACGCATTTTAACTAAACGCTCAGGTATACATGTCTTGTTAGCTTGTAAGCAAATGACCCATCCACACCAGCACATTACCTAGCGACCTTGCAAATTTGCATACCATGATTAACTGGGTTAATACTATGTATTATGCTCTATGTCATGTACAACGGATGTAAGCTGTTCTTAGCACAGGAAAGTTTAGATGGCCTTAGACTGGGCTTTCCGCCAAAAATATGGCTGCCGTGTACATAGCCAATACTTCTATGTTAAGTGACAACGATTGTGGCTTCCACTACCGTTGTATTTATGGAATTCATCTTTGTACACAATGTTTAGCACGATGTGTGTACGGAAATAAATATTCTTTCGGAATGCGGCATTAAGTAAGTACAGTGAAGACAGTCGGCAGTGCAGATCATAAGAGAAGACGTGGTCAGAACGATTGGAATTGGTTAAAAAGGGCATTTGTGTTACATTACAGACAAGCGTCATCAGAAGACGAAATCCAGTTTGGGCTTTTTACAAATATTAAGACGACCAGAAACACATTGAATATACAGACACTGATATTCTAAACAAGAATATATATATATATATCTAAGTTTAATCAATGACGTCCACCACAACTTACGTCTGCAAAGGGCATGCGTTTTTCTTTCATGGAGAGAAATGTCTTGAGAATGGGCAGCTGTTGGAGAATGCGAGTCCTGCTACAGTAACCAGCCGCGTGGTGCATCATAGTCAGGATGCACGTGTTCAGGAAAGGTGAGTTCGTCTCGAACGACTCCAAGACGAGTCCGTACTTCAGCATTACGCCACAGGTGAAAAACCTAAAAAGAAAAACATATTTTACTCGAGAACCATACTGTTCAGTGATGATGTGGGTTGGTAGCACGTGGTGATTCTGATGTGTGAGGGTGGTACATGATTTTGTGTGATTTGGTGGTACATGATGTGGATGAGGATGTG